>NW_007578774.1:71238-83002 GCF_000690725.1 Stegastes partitus
TCTACAGACACAAACAGGCAGAAGTGTAGGAAAATAAACACCTTAAATGTCTGTTGTGGATGTTTTCTTTGCACGAGTCTCAAAGGAAACATGTTGTGGAAGCAGAATGTCCCAAAACCTCAAAGCGGACTCACCGGTTGATGATAAAATAATGTTGTTGCTCATAGGTTCTCGCCTTGACGTAAAGAAAACCTTGTGCAGAAGCTTTTTGGAGCCAAACGCACATGTAACTGAATTGCATTAAATGAAAATGATCAGTGGAGCACGTTCCTCTGCAAATCGTTCCACGTGTTTACGGCGGCGTTGGAAATGGGATTCGCAGAATTTCACATCGTTTCTCTTTTTTACTGCTGGCGAACTCATTTTCACACGACTCCCAGTGACGCAACCGCACATTAACATTTCAGAAATTTAAAGCAGAATTTTTGTTCCGTGATGAAAAGTGATGTTTAAGCTGTAGCGTGAAATACTCAATAATGGCTGAGAGTCCTGAAGGACGGACGAACCGTCTGAATATTGATAAATACATCAGAGGAGGTTCACTGGGAGCAGACTGGAGTTCAGCGAGTTCAGCAGACAGGAAGCCAGAGAGGCGATTATTTCATCAGACCACGCTGCTAGCAGACTATTTATGCATATGTTTAGGCCTCTGAGTCATTTAAAGGGCCTCAATTTGTGTACTGATATCAAAATTATCAAATATAAACATGTTTTCCTGCAAAACTCTTCACTTAAAGAACCCAAACAGTCCAGACATGAGCAAAAAAGTTAAATTAAATAACGTCTAAATCGTGATTCACTCAAAGAGTCTGTGTATAAGATAAATAAAAATAAACAAAAACCTTTTTTAACTAAAATCACACCTAATCCACCTGTTTGATCAAATAGAACAAAAGAATTCTGCAAAAAATATCCAGTCTGGCTGTTGAATTGTGTTTCTGTATGGTGTCCTCCAGAAAATAAAAATTTCTAATAATAATAATAATAATTAACTGTTAAGTTTGACTTTCATAATTACAGATGTGATCGTTTTCACTGATTGTAGTTGTTTTTTTTAAAAAAAAGAAATATATTATTTTGTGCAGTTTTGTTTAAATTAGTTTTAATCTTTTTTTTTAATCATTATTTATGTCTCTGTAAATTGAATTGTGTTTGGAGTGTTGATCGAACAAAACAAGATTAAAAACCCAGCGCTGCGTTTTCTTACCAACCTGTTACACTTTTATTTGAATTAGTTTTTTTCATTTTAGTTAAAAAAGTAAGTTATTACCATTTCCAATGTGTATCGTATTTACATTAACATTAAAGACTTCATCGCTTTTCCAATATTTTCATTTTTTTAATCACTCTTTTGTTTTCACATATTAAGTCGGTTGTTTCTAATTATATTTAAATTCCATTAAAATCGGACCTTAACACTCCAGATTTGATAAAATTCTCTTTTTGCGCTCTGAGGGTAAATGTTTGTCTTCACAACACAAACACACACGAGTCATTTCTTCTCATTAGTATTCCAGTTTTCAACCAGTAAATCCCCCAAATACATTATTTCAAATTCAGTTTTAAAAAATCACCACAAATCATCAGTGCAAAACAGAAAGAAATGTCGTATTTTTAACTTTCAGACGGACCTTGAACTTGGAAACTCAACCAAATCCAAGTTTCAAATCGTGACACTTCAGCAAAAATCACTTCATTCTGAACGTCTCTTTGACATTTGCTGTAAATAAACTGACTAGATTCTATAAAACAATAAAAATCCTGCAAGTCATTCGTGACTTTCAGCTGTAAAAAGTGCAGAAACAAGTCGATAATAGAAGTAGTAAAATACCAATAGTACGTGAAACCACCATTTTTATTTTATTTTATCCAGGATTGGGAACACCTGTGGGCATTAGGAACCCTTTTTTTTTTTTTTACATTTTTATAAAATATTCGTGTTTTGGTTTTCTATTTTCTGTGATTTCTTATTAAACTTATTTAAACAAACTGCTCTAGACAGAAGTTCTGCAGCCCAACCATTAGTGACCAACAGTCCACAATTTGGAGGCTTCGGTTGAACTGCAGGCGACGTGAAAAGTGTAGAAACAAGTTGTGATATATCTGTAGTACGTGAAGGCACCACTTCTACCAGTATCGGTAACACCGTGGGATTTTTTTTTGTTTTATTTTTGTAAAATAAATAATTCAAGACATACAAATGTTCTTTTGTTTTTATGATTTACGTCTTTCTAACGCTGACGTTCCCTCTAGTTTAGTTTACGCCCAGTATATTATGACATGTTGCACATTTATCAGACAAAGTGAGTTTTAGCAGCTTGACTGGACCTTCACGCTGTCCTGTGTGTATTGTAGTCTTTTGTCTCCGCCTTGTATGTACAGACAAGTGACTGAGGGCGTGTGGAAGAGCCCCGAAGACGTCTCCAGCCAGCAGAAGAGATCCGAGGACCTCGACATCCTGAACAGCCCTCCGCTCAGCCTCACCGACCTCAGCACCAGCGCCGGCCTCGCCAACTGGATGCCCGTTACGGCCGGCGACGGCGACGCCTCGGGCCCCGAGCAGGACAACCAGCCCCCCATGACCTTCAGGAACCGAGTCCTGGACGAGCTGCCGAGCCGACGCCCCGCCGACAAATCCGTGTCGGCCGAAGTCAGACTGGTAATCAGCCGCAGATTATTCAGACTGTAAATAAATGTCACTGGTGGCCAGATGGTAAATGCCCATTAACATTTGAAAATTGCATCTGAAGGTGCTTAAATCTGTGGCGGAGGCTCTGCTCACACACCAGCAGTTGGTTTGTAATTCCATTTATCCGCGCAGCATTAGAAAACACACCGCACACATCTGTCTCCGTTGTGTTTCTCTGCACGTCACTGCACATCGTCCGTCTGTGTCTGTGTCAGGCGGCCGAGCGGGACTGGGAGGAGAAGCGAGCCAGCTTGACCCAGTTCAGCGCTCAGGACATCAACCGGCTGCTGGAGGAGACCCAGGCCGAGCTGATGAAGGCCATCCCGGACCTGGACTTCGCCGCCAGGCACATAAACAAGCCGGCGGTGCCCCCCAAGCCCCAGATCACCATCCCAATAACCTCCACCACGGGCTCGTCCCCCGCGGCTGGGAGCACTGGGAGCCCCGCCGCCACCACCACCACCACCACCACCACGCCCAGCGGAGACCCGCAGCCCGGCAAAGTGCAGCTGGCGGCCCAGAAGCTCAACAGCATGGAGGGGGGCGGTTCGCATCGAGGGTCGGGTCAGTCGCCTCTGTTTACTATTAATAGATGCTGGTTTATTTAACCCTGTGAAGCCCGAAACCTGCCGCGGGTTTGAAAAAAGGAATCACCAAAATGACACCTTTATTATGTGAAAACAGAAAGAATCTTCAGGTTTTCCTCAGACGACTAACACATGCCGTTCCATCAGAGAACGTGAACAAATCACAGCTTAAAAATGGGATATTTCATCCAAATCTCTTTATTCTACGTGTGTCGTTTCAATATTGGCTAAGAATAAACCACCAGTGACTCAGCTGAGACCAACAGTCACATGACAGCAATTCTGGGACTGTTAGGACGAACTGCAGGCAGAGTATAGAAACAACGAATACCACCTTTTTATTTTTTATTCCAGTACTGCTAACATCTATAGACACTACATTTTGGACATGTTGCTGTCCGGTATTTTTGTATGTGAAAACAATAAAGTTGGCTTTTTAGAAAACCTTCAAAACCGTCAACATACGAAGTTTGACAGAGAAATGTTTTCCACTGACCTTATAGGGAAAAGCTGAACCTCCATATTTATATTAAAATAGATTTAAAAGTTGTCATATTGAGACACAACTTGAAGCCGTGTAAACTGTTGTAGTAACATCTTAACTTTCTTATTCCTCTCTGCTTCTTCGTGGTTGTTCTGTTTCTATCGAGGTGCAGGACTTTATGCTGCAGTGAAAAATGAGCAGAGACCTGACAGGAGGAGAAAATAAAACAACACCCAGAAACTGCTGCTTGGAGTTCAGAGGATTTACAGACAGTTTAGGTTGGAGGACTTTCAGCACTAAAGATGTGAGCTTCTGTGTTTTCTTAGTGGACCTCAGCGTGGCCAGATACCGAACAGAGAAACCCTCCAAGTCTCCTCCTCCACCTCCTCCTCGCCGAAGCTTCCCGTCGGCTCACGGACTCACCACCAACCGGACCGGAGAGGTCATCGTCACCAACAAGAACCTGAAGGTGAGGTTAGACTCAGAAGCCTGAAACACATGCGTCTTTGTCAAAAAAAAAACCCAAAATCAATCCTGCATTTTGGTTCTTTCACAGATTTATTAAAGGTCTTCTGGAAATGTGACAAAATCTGATGGGTCAAAAATATTCATACGTTTGGTTTCCGTCTACAAACTTCTGGTTTATCTTTGGCTTCTCTTCAACTAAATGTTTCATCTTTCTGACGTGTTCCTTCATCAGTTTGTGGGTTCTGGATGGTTTCAGTCAGGACTTTGGGGAGACCAGTCCAGAACCTTTATTCCAGCCTGATGGAACCATTTCTTCACCACTTTGATGTGTGTTTGGGCTCATTGTCTGGTTGGAACATCCAGCTGTGTCCAAAATCAACCTTCTGGTGGTAATTTTAGGTTTGAACATGGAGGTGATCCTCCTCCATCATCACTATTCCATTTAATTTGTGTAAAGCACCAGAACAGAACCAGAGCATGATGCTGCCACCTCCATGCTCCATGGTGGGTTTGGTGTTCTTGGGGTTAAACGCCTCACCTTCTCTCCTCCAAACATATTTCTGCTCATTGAGGCCAAATAGCTCTTTCTTTTTTTCTTCATCTGACCACAGAACTTTCTCTTCTTGGACAGTTCAAGTTGCTGTGTGTATATCTTCTAACCAGCAGATTTTGTCATATGCCTAGAAAACCTGTGATAATTCTATCAAAGAATCAAAGTTTATGATTGATTTTTTGACGAAGATTTCAAGGATTCCATCAGAAGAGTTGTAGAAGCGACTGGAAACTCCTGACTGTCATCATTTCATGGTGTTTCCAAGTGAACGTCAATGTTTGTTCACGACTGTAGATGCATTACATTGTTGAATAAGCAAAGCAGGATCTTTTTTTTAATCACACATCAGGTCTTTAATTAGATTAAGAACCAATATTTTGCTCCCCACATGGATGTTAATGGGTTGGAACGTGTGTTATACATTTTTATTCTGGCTGCATCAACGGAAACTGAAAATGTAGAAACTGTAAAAGTGGAGTTTACGGCAGAGCAAACAAATAAAGTGGCCGATGACCGTATGTGTGCGCCAGTTACACATAAGATGCAATTAAATACAGAACAATTAACCAACAGATCGATTCGTTTTTAGAACAACGTTCTCCAGTTTGTCCACTGCAGAGATTTACAGAATTTTTGCATAACTGAGTATCTTTAGCTGACTTTAAACATTATATTCAGCTCTGGGAACATATAATCGACATCTTTAAACATGTGATTTTTAGAATTAATAATTGTTATATTCACAAAACAATCAGTGGATTAACTGGCAGAACAGTATGTGTGACTTTAAAGGAGTTCCAACTCAAGCTCAGAGTCAGTCCTGGTCGTTTTATTTTTAACATATAAACTCATAAACTCGTCCCCTCTCTGTGAAATTCAGCGTTTCGAGGTCAAAACAAGTCGCCTGAAAGATTCGTGCAGATCGAGGAGGAACACTTTTCTGCTGAGCGTGACTCCGACGGTCCACAATCCACCAACTGTGCAGTTTTTCGAAGGTGACGCGGCGGAGAAATGTGAAAATGTCAGCTCCGGATGTGTTGGGTTTTTGCGACAGACGACACAAACACATTCCTCGGTTTTTTTCAAGTCGCACCTCGAGTGTGTTTGATCTGACGCGAGGCTGCGGGTGTTTGGGTTGTGACTTGGCCACAGAGCGACATTTAAAGGACTCGGAGGAAAAACACTGAGGCCTGAGTTTTTTTTATTTGTTTTATTTTATTTTTTTTACCGTCTCTGTCCAATTTCCATGATTGAATGAGGGTTGATTTAACCCAAAATGTCTCTCAGAATAACTTGTAGTGACTCAAAAGAAGTAAAACATAAAGCGAATATCTATAATATAATGTAGTGTCGTAAAATAAACACAGATTTTAAGTTTGTAAGCCAATGAACTGTGAAGCCACAAAATAAACAACAGCATCAGTTTTCATCTTTATGACAGTTGCAATGTGAAAGAAAAAATCAGTGAGTATTCGTAATGTGCAGCTCGTATGATACGACCAAGAACCAACTGAACAACGTGAAATATTGTCAAGCAACAGTCCGACACATTCTGGGATTCTGAGGTAGTAAAGACGCATTTACAACCAAATAGAAACGACTGATGTCGCTGATAATTAACGGACAGAAAACAAGTGAAGCTGATTCAACTTTATTTGGCATCTAAGTCATTTAATATATCGACACAGAGTCCCGAACTGACACCACAGCTGCACCCTTGAAGTACATCAGAGTTATTAATGCAGCTACATGCTTGATAACGGAGTATTTCTGCGATCTGTTCAGAAACAAACTGCATTCCTGCACCCCGAGTCGTTCCTCAGTCATATCTTTATTTTGCAGAATAACACAGTCAACAGCCTTTATTATAATTCCTCTCTTTGTTCTTGATTGTTTTAACAAAATAACCGAGTAACTGAATATATTTTTCTGTATAAATGGCTCTTATCACAGTTTTATGAAAATGCAATTCACAGTTTCCTCTTCGCGCTGCTTTAATAGATAAACAGTCACAACAAATTTAAATAACAGTTTTACTTGTAGCGGTAGTGTAGTCAAACTAATATAAATAACAGCAACAAGAATGTTAGTTTTCACACTAAAGTGTTGAAGCCAGCAGCAGCCACATCTGATTACAGACCTTGGCCGTGTTCAGGATCCTCGCTGTGAAGCTCAGGAACGGCAGAAAGAGCAAAGTTTGGGTTTTTAAACCAACAAAGGCGAATTGTGGCACTTTTGGCTTTTCATACAAAAGCTGCAAAAGAGAGTAAAACGTCGGCAGTGAGTTGCTCATCCAGACAGACGAACTCAGCCGACCTCTCTGCCGTCTGTTTGTCCTCGTCGCCGGCTCAAGGAAGCTTCTCTCTCTTTAGACGGTGGATCGTCAAACTGGTCGTACTGAACGCAGCTCTGCTTCTACAGCCGCTCGTATTTCAGATATTACAAGTGGCTGTCCAATTCGAGACATTTACGCCATGTCCTACACATAGACTGTATAAAAGATGGACGTAGCAACCGGCCCTGAAAAATGAAGCCAACCTGGAAGTGTCAAAAACCTGCAGTATCACTACGTCCACTAGCTGCTGGCTCCACAAAGCCCTGGCTCCCATAGACTGGAATTGGAAAAGAAGTGATCACAGATCATGAAATACTGCATTCCTACAGCTCAGGATTTTTTTTCTTATTAGTTTTCATGGTCAAATCCAGAGATCAGGTGGCCAATCTGAAAATAAATCAATACTGAATTTTTAAAAAATCATCAAAATTTTGCAGGGCAAGGGGCGTGGCTGGCTTGATTGACAGTCGGCAGCGACCATACAGACGAAGCGAGCAGAAGGCAGTAAATGTGGGCGGGGCAGAGAGGGCCCGCCTCTCAACCCGTCTGACCAATCGCTGCTCCTATGGCTCCGCCCCCCTCCGACGATTTTTGCGTCACTGGCTCCAAAAATCCAAGATGTCAACCAGGAAGTAGCAAAACCCTGGCTTCATTTTCTCAGTGCAGAAACCAACGGGTGACGTCACGGTAGCTACGTCCATCTTTTATACAGTCTATGGTCCTACATCACGTTCTGCTTTCCCTTTCCCTCAGTGTCAGCAGAAAAAAAACAAAAACCGATCCGTTAAAAACACTTTGATCAGCCACGATTATAGTCTCCAAGAATTCGTTTTCCTGCCTGAATAAGACTCGCAACTTCACCTCAGCGGTCTCACATTCACACCCGTGTTCTGTGAGTCGCGTTGGATCCCCTCCAACATATTAAGAAACCAGACAACAGAGCGAGACCCTGGTAGGCGGAGGGGCGGCGGCTCCAGGTTCGGTTTTCCAGGCGAGAGCTGCAGCTCTAAAGCCTCCCCTGATCTCTCTGCGCGGAGCAACTCGCCGAGCTGAATTCACTTTTGTCTCCGGAACAGACAGAATTCTTCAAGGCATTGATTTTACAAGGCGCCCAAAGCCTTCCTCGGAGACCTCGACCCGGTCTCGCTGAACAGTGTCAAGTAGCTCTTGTAGGTTTTTTTTTACGGCAAAGTTCAGTTTGAGGTCTGTGAGATGTGCTGCCATGCTGCTAAAATCCACTGAATGTTGCGTTTTGTTACATCATGACGTCTCAGCGACTCTCAGAAACGTTTAGTGGAAGATTTTAAGCATTGTTGTGCATGTTTACAAGACTTTCTTCACGTCGTGTATTTACAGGGCAGCTGCTTCAACACCACACTTCCAATGTTTGTCTTCACTTTGCTTTCTGTAGATGGAAGAAGACGGCGATTTGCCTAAAACTCTGGTGAAGCTGCGACGGACCCCCTCGGACACGCCCCGGCCGGCCTCCACCCCCCCAGTGATCGCGGCGTCGGCGATTCAAGACGAAGACGACGAAGAGAAGATCATCGCTGAGCTGGAGGTACGACGGTCCCCATCGCCGACTGATTATTCGTGTGCTTTGTGCTGCAGATTCTTGTTTTTTATGTGTTTTTTTTTTAACATGTCTGTGCTGCACTCTTCCACACAACAACAAAGATATTTCAGCCGGTTAAAGATTGTAGTAAACAGTGCAGCCGCCCACCAAAGGCCTCCCCTCGCGGCATCTTTGGCTCCCTGGGCAGAAAGGTAAATCTAAAAACCTCCACACCTCTGGACTCTATTCCTGCTGACTTTCCCCCCTTTTTTTTATCTGCTACTATTTATTTCCTGCTGCTGCTGAAGCTTCCTAAAGACTAACACGAAGAGCAGCGACGCCTCTATTCAGGGCAGGAGTCGAAGTGAAAAGAAAATCACAAGAGAGAGCACGGTTGTAAAAAGTGAGTTAATGTAATTCTAGACAGCAGGTTTTTACTCAGGAGTTTTCTGGCCTCGATTCCAGCGCAGACCTCGCTCAAATCCTTCACATTCATTTGTTAAAGCTTCATTCAGTTGGTTTTTATTTGCCAACATTAATCATCACAGTGAGCTTATCAAGGCCTGATAGTATTATGTTAAAAACAGGAAGCTAATGAAAACACACACTGGGAGGAAATGAACAGCTATCAGTAGTACAATCTAGTTTCAACTGTATTTCAATTTACTAGAAGCAAAATTATTGAAATTAGAAGTTGCCAAACACAAGGAAAGGTAAAATAGATCAGTGCAGCCAGAGAACGTCGTCCAGTTTTAGCTGATTGTAACTAAGTTGGTTTTATCTAAAGCTCCAAAATATCACTGATGTCAGTATTTACATATTTAAACCAGTCAACTAAACTGACTCCAGTGAGCTTTATTATGAGATATTTTTTGTTTTTCAAGCTGCTCTCGCCTCAGCAAGAATCATTTAAATCTGCTTTTGATGAACCGTAGAGCTGAAGGCTTGTTCATAAAAACACTGGAGTAAACACATGTCTGGAAAAAAGTCAATAATAAGAAACTAGATTTCTGTAACACCTTTTAAAATCGGATTAAAAAGGCACTTCAGGAAATAAATACCCAACAATGAAACTTTATAAACAACATCATAAAATATAAAAACGTGCTTTTAGACTGAGCTTTTCTGAAAGTCAGGTGGAGCTAAAACATCTCTTTGGTCTTCAACTCAAACTGTGGGACCTTAAATTTCAGCTGATTCAGTTCAAAGTTGTGAGATGTAGAGTTAAATGGAATCATGTAGAGATTTAACTGTATTCAAAGGAGGCGTTATGAGAACAAAACTTTATTCATACTTCATGCAGTAGCACATCTCAGGGGTGGCCTTAATTTAAGATTAATTTCCTGACAAAAGTTTACATTTTCTATTCATGTTATGCATCAGATTAGTTGTATTAACACCTGTTTGCTTCCTCCAACCAATGTTGTGGTTGCAGCTAAATCCACAATATTAAAGCCAACATATGCAGTCGGTTTAATATTACGAGTCAAACCATAGAGGGAGAGGAGGAGGCTTCAAACACTGGAAAACGGTGTGGAAACAGGGATTTAAATATGATGTTTTCATAGATGTGCTGCTGCAAGATCGCACAGGAACACGTTTTTCTTGTAGTGAAAATAAAAACAGATTTATTTTTTAAAGTGCTTGTAGATTCAGTTATCACGATGTGAAGTCAGTCAGCGTCGGGTTACATTTTTAATAATTTATATATGTGTGATATAGAACACCCCAAATCCTTACATAAATGAGCTGAAACATGAGGAACTCCTTATATGGTCAGTGTTTGTGATCTTGCCACCGTAGTAACTGTAGTAACCGTGGTAACGCAGCATCAGGAACCAGCCAAAGATGAGCTTCAGCAAGTGGCGCTGCACCCCTGGATGGTTCTGTTGCCCTCATCCAGCAAACGTAAAACAGTTGTGCAAAATGATCTCCGTCAGCTTAAATAAGTGCTGCACCAGCCTCGAGACGATTTGATGGCCTCATTAATTATTTAGAGCAAAAACAGAAAAGGGGATTCCCTGGATTGGTTGTTAAAGCTCATTTACACGACTGCTGATTGGTCAGTTCAGACGGCCACGGTCCCGAATAAACAGGAAAAAATAGGAGAAATCTACGTTTTAAAAGTCTCCGAATCTATCAAGGAAGTTGCTCAGTTAGTCGCAGATATTATTGACTAATAAGGAGCTTTTATTCGTGTGTCTTACCAGCAATCATACCAAAATATATAATCATTTATTTATATGTAAATTCTAGCAACATGTAAACAAAATCCAACCGTGTGTACTTTTTATATGCTGCATGCGATAAAGTCAGACAGAATATAAATGACTGAGCTTCTCTTTCCGTCCTTGTTAACAGTTTCCCTCCTCTTCGTATTTCCAGTCTTCCTCTGAGCATGTACATAACATGATGTTTGTTTCTGCTGCATCTGTGTGAACACGATGCCGTGAGTCAGCACGGACTGCAGCCGATGATGTGTTTGGTTTTGGCTGGCAGCCCGCGAGCAGCGAGTTCACTCCCTGACAGCTCTCGTGGCACATTTAGCAGAGTAGAGACGACTTGTTTTTGTTGGAATTATCGCACGACGCCACCGAGCAGGTAGCTGTCAAAATAAAAGGACGGCCAGGGGAGGCGGGGGAGGAGGGTGAGGGAGGGAGGTTTCAGGGTTCAGAGCTTCAGACGGAAACGTTCCTCTGAAATAATCTATTTTCTCACATGCAGGTGTTTTAAATTCAGATGCTGCTTTTATTCCTGAAGGCACTTAGAGCGCCGCGCCGTCTTTAAAGTTTCTGCCAGCTGTGATTAATGTCAGCACAAATACACGGCTTCCTTCTAATATTGGTCATTAAAGTATATTTCCCACCGTAGAGCGTTTCCGTTCTCAGCGCACATGTGGTTAAGAAGCAAAATGGACCACATCTATTCATTTAATATGTTTATTTACTCAATAAAAAAAAAAAATGTTTAAAGGTCAAAAATATGCCAAGAAGCTGAATGAGTTAGAAAACATTCATCACGAAGATACCTGGAAGGTCCAGTCACTGGTGAAGCACTGCTCCTGGAGAGAACTACACCATGAGCACACAAGAA
>NW_007578774.1:83574-107290 GCF_000690725.1 Stegastes partitus
CATCATGGGGGGATGCTTCACGGCAGCAGACCATGGAAGGCTCAAGAATGCATCAAAATTTAGAGAAATCCTGGACGTCAACTTGATGCAGTCTGCAGGAGAACTGAGACTTGGGAGAAGATTTGTTTTCCAGCAAGACCATGACCTGACGCGTACAGTCAGTGATACACAAAAATGGATTAAAGACAACAAGTTGAATTTTCTGGAGGATGAGTCAGAACCCAGACCTCAGTCCAGCTGAACGTTTGTAACTTGCAAAGGGCTGTTCGCTCACGATCCCGTCTAACCTGAAGGGCTGAAGCAGTTTTGTAGGATGTGGTAAAACTGCAGCGTCCAGATGTTCAGAACCGACTGAGACCAACAGAGGATCAATGGTGTGGTGCATCAACTAAATACCCACATGAAGGGGTTGAATTCTTATGCAATGACTTTTAACTTTTAATTAAGTGACATAAAAAAGTGTGATTTTTTTTTTGTTAGTTTTTTTGTCTCAACAACCAAAAGTAATATCGACCATGTTCAGGGTTGAAAAGCAGGAACAGGAAAACTTGTCAGGACGGTGAATACCTATTATAGTGCAAAAAGAAGCTAATAAAAACAAAAAGGACAGTATGCATAAATAAGTGGACCTCCCTGGCTGTTAACCTTTATATACTTGAATGTGAGGCTGTTATTTATGCTCTCAGTGAGGCAGATTACAGGCAGCGGTGTGACGGCCACTAAATCTCAACTCAAATTAAAGAGACTCTCGTGTTGAAACTTGTCCTTTCTTGGCTCCCACAGAACAGCAGCAACTCTCCGGGTCCGACGAAGGGTCCGACCGTCGCGGCCCGGCTCAAACACCTCCAGCAAGGCAGCCTGGAGAGGCCCAAGACCCGCAAGCAGAAAGAGGATTTCCCCAAAGTCCAGGGCCAGCAGCAGGTATTCCACTTCTAAAACCTCTGACGCTCCGTCTGCCTCTTCCTCTTCCTCTTCCTCTCCGCCGTCACTTCAAAGGAAGCTTTTTCCCCTCTGCGACTCCTGCGAGACGAGAAAAAAAAAAAACAAACTGCATAGGCCGAACCAGCAGACGATGCGAGATCACACACTAACCGGAGGGGGAACTATCTTCAGATTTTTACCACTTCTTGATGTGTGTTTTGACATTTGAGTTACTGGATCTAACCTAGCTTGCTTAGAGATCAAGTTTTTCTGTCGTACGAGTCTGTCGATGTTTTGATTTCCTGAGGAAGGGTCTTGGTGGTGCTTGTGACTGATCAAACTAGCTTTATTATAATAGTCTCTTCATCCCTTTTTGCCTCCATCGTGCGGAATAATCTCCAGTAATGCCACGGAGCGATTTCACATCTCAAGGTCAAAGTGAGGATGTGTCACCCTGATCCAGCTTCCATGTTTTCTCTCCCCTCATCTCTCCGTCTTTTCATCCATTAATCACCTCGCGCTGCTCCTTTTTCTATCGCCCATCTTTTAAAACCTCGAGGTTAGCAGGCAGCGGCAGTCCAACGGCGTTTCAGACGTCGGCGTTCTTTGGTGATAAACAGCCCGAAAGGTTCACGTTGCAGCCGAGAGGCCAGTCCATTAAGCTGCTTTTAACAGCTGTAAGGTCGTGACTCGATGCGTAAGACGACGAGAGGGAGGAAGAAGGTGGAAGGTCACAGAGAGACGGTTTTGTAGGTTTTAGTTTCACGTCTGCAGGGAACAAATTTAGGAGGAGAGAGAGAGGAGCATGGCCGGGCAACAGAGTGCATATGGAAGCAAAGGAAGGGTTTAAACCTCATAGCGCTTTATCTGATTGTTTAATGCAAAGCTGCTGAGTTCAACTCTAAACTCTAAACAACTTCCAGGAGGTTGCTCTTTTTTTTTTTCTTCTTCAAAATGCCGACATTCAGAAAATGTGTCCAGTGTTAAAAAGTCGGATGCAAGTTGGTTATCGTCACATCTAAAATTTAAAATAAAAAAAACACATAGTTGAGTTTGGATCGATTAAATGTAGGCATCAGAATTTAAATTAATTAAATCTTTAGCCTCCATGCTGTGGAATATTTACATATGACTGTGTCTAAAACTATTAGACTTATTTGAAATAAGTAATTAGTTAACTTTTTTTTAATATTATTCGTTTGATCTAAAAATGTCCTTAAATACAGAAAAACTGCACAATTTGACCATTTTCAAGACGCCGTCTTCCAGTGTTTAGCCCAAAATGCAAAAATACTCCCTTTATACATGTATGCAACACAGACAAGCACCGAGGGAGATTTTTTTTTTTTTTTTAAATATTGACAGAATAGTTATCTATGAACTTATTTTGTCTCTAACTGAGACATTTCTAACATTCGTTTGCTTCCACAGACGCGCTGCTAATCCCCCGTCTGCACACACACACACGGAAACTTTCTAGAAACTTCCAGACTCAGCTGTACTTTTAAATGAGGAAGCAACAAACTGCAAACAGTTTCACTTGTTTTGGTTCTGTTGGAGTCAGCAGCGACTTTAACGATGCACCAGGACTCCAAATGAAAAGATTCACATACGGATCTTGTCTCCTACGAGTCCGAGGACGCTCATTTCAGTGCGTTTCTGAGTTACATAAGTTGGAAAGTATTTTGTGAGTATTTGTTTAGCAGGAAGCTCCAAACTTCAGCGCTGACAGCTGAGACCGGCTGACCAGAACACTCTCCTGGTTTGATCAAAACAGCTTCACTGGTGGATTTCCACAGTCAACAAATCACAGTTTTATTATTTTCCCAAAGGACGTCTGTAATGCTGGTCCAAGCTCGTCTGACTCACTACTACTGGATCTCGTGCCATATTCTCATTTTTCACTCTCCTCGTGTCTGCATTTTCAAAATCCAGTTCACTACAACCTCCAAGCTGCAGCCGACATGCTGAATAGTTTTAGTTTCCATCCATCCGAGGCTGTTCTGTCGCAGTGCGTTTAGCGAACCCTCTGGACCCTGAGCAGGTTCTGGGTTCTTTGTTAACTCACTGCAATGTGAAGCCAGAACTGAGAAATGTCACAGTTATAACAAACCATAAACAACAAAACAAGAAATGAAAGTAGATTTTTGTTTCGTTTTGCCCACAGATGTTACCAGTGCTGGAAAAAAAATGTGCTGTGGTTGAGATTTAGAATTTCCAATACGTGACTTCTGTTGGCTTTGTGTGAACACTGCCTGCAGTTCAGCCGAAAACTCTCATAATGTTTATTTGATGCTGGCAGCTGAGTCACTGGAGGCTTTAAAGTTACACCGAGAAGCACAGAATTTATTGTTTTTTACAGTGCAAATGGATCGTTTATGGTGATTTTCTTTCATGACATGTTAAAAAAGAAGAAGCTGAAATTAGCTGAAAACATGAAACCAAAAAAATCAGTTTTTACACTTTGTTAATCTGCTTCATGATGTCATTTTGATGGTTTTTAAAAGTTAAAATGGTTTTTAAATCAGCATTTTGGGGTTCAGAGGGTTAAACTGTGACTTTGCCAAACCCTCCCATCTCTAGCTCAGGCACCAGATCACCGTGTACCGGTTTGATAGGACTCACAGTGTTTAAACCACCAGTCTGCTGCTAAACACACTGTGAGCTTCAGAGAGGATGCAGGTCAGTGCGAGCAGCAGGTTGAAGTCAGTTCAGGCCGATGAACTCTTTAGATGTGAAGCTCCACTCGTCTTATCTGCTGCCTCGGACCTCGGCCACTTTCAGGAAATAAAAGAGAAGCACATCCAGCTCAGCCGGGCAGCCTCACCGTCACCCCCAGCCCTCGTCTCCGTTTTTAGCCTCGTTTGATTAATTAATGGATTTAACATGCATCAACAAGTGAAAGCAGCTCGTCCACACGCGCTGGTTTGAGGCCTCATGCATCAGAAGGGACGGCGTCTTTTTACAATACCTCATATTAGCAGGAACAGCCGTTAGCACATGGCTAACACGCCTGACCTCCACCTGACACGCGGCGCCATCTGGGCGACTTTCCTCCACAAACAGGCCGACGTTATTAACATTCAGGCCGACCGTGTCCTGAACTGGCCTGAATATTAACTCCTTTTTTGTTTTTTTTTTCCATTTCCATTTTCTGCTCGTTAAAAATTCATGATTTTATTCAGACGCAGCCTGAAAGCAAATATTATTTTTGCCTTTTTACACGGATGTGATTTGAGATAATGTCATCAAACACGGTGTTAATATTCTCGTCCATTATCCCGTTAAACTGTCATCACAGCATAAATTATCTGCAGAATTTGAGCTTAAACTCGCAGATGAAGGATTGTTTGGTTCAGTCGATGTAGAAGCATCTCTGTCACACTGTACTGCACAAGTGAAGCCCCATATAGGACACAGGTAAACTCATATATACATGAAGTAACGTAGATAGGATTATCTGCCATCTCTTTAACTGTATTATTATTTTGTAGGTTGTTTTTTTTGTTCACTTGTTGCCCTGTTTGGTTAAAGATGCAGTAAAATCCACTTCAAAGGCAAAACACATGAGCTACATGTTCATTAACAGCCTCAGTCTGACTTGTTTGACTGTGTAGAGAATTATTCTGGTATTAAAATGTGTAATTTCAGTAAAAACATGTCAGATTTGCAGTAAACTATGAACCGGAGCTAAAATCTAAAATCTTTTTTTGCGTAGCTGCTGCATTCTGGCTTTGTTTTCTGGTATCTCTGCGGCTAGCCTTAGCTAAAGCTAAAGCTAAAGTTGAACATATTCAGTTCTAACTGAAAGTCACCAATTTTGTTAAACTTTTAATGTTTATTTTGGCACATACAGTAACTAAGAGCGGCATTATTTTAGTTTAACGTTGAGTGCATGATGATAAAAACCACAAGTAAACACCTGCTAAAGCTAACCTGAAGCTAGCTAGCTAGCTTAGCGGTAGAGCGGCTAGGATTAATCGACCAGTCGTCAGCTGTGAAAAAGTTTGTCAGCTATTACTAATCGATTAATCGGTTTAAGATATATTTTAAAAGTAAAAAACTTTAAATTCTCCAATTCTAGCTTCTTGAATTTTACAATTTTCAAACTTTTCTGAGTTTTGGTAAAAACACATTTTAGAACGTCGTCTGTGGGAAACACTGATCGACATTTTTCACAATTTCCTGACGTTTTATGAACCAAACAACTCATCAATTAATCAAGAAATTAATATGCGACAACAGAAATATCCCAAAGTTACATCTCAGTAAACTGTTGACGACATAATCATAAATTGTTGATTTTTCTTATTATATTCACTTGAATATCAAAGGTAATAGTACTCAGATTGATTGCTGGAAGCTCTAGTCTAAAAGTAATGAAAATAAAGTTTATTTTATTGAACAATCCATTTAAAGATGGAGAAGAGCGTTGGGAGAAGAGCGCAGTATCTCCAGTTTAAAGGTTTTACGAAGGCTGTGTCAATGATTTGTGTAAAAGACAGAAAAGTGAATCCTTAAAGGAATAAAATTAAGGTATTGGCCACTTTTTTTTTCCCGATTACATTCTGTGTTTAGTGCGTTTTGCCTTTGAAGGCCGGAAACTTCACAAGCTGCCTGTGGAGATCAGCAGAAGTGCTGTTTGTTGGTTCTGCCAAAACAATGTGACCAAATCTGCCATGTGGATCGTTTCCTTGCCCTGTGCAGGTTTATTTCTTTCTTTTGTTTTTGTCGTTGCCAGTGACGTCGTTGCCGTTTGCGTGTTGTTTATTTTATGAGTTTGATGGAAAAGCTGCTGCTGTGCTGCATAGAACAGGCGGAGCGCTCTTAAATCCCTTTTCTTGGCCGGGCGGTGCAGCTGTCTCTGCTCGTCCTTTTGTTCCTCGGAGCCACAGATGTAGCGTCGTCCCCCCGAGGCTCCGGCGGCACCTTGTCACCTCAAACCGTTTTTCTTTTTATGGTTCGACTTCAGCTGTTGTCAAGCTCCGATTCTTCCCCCTTGTTCCTACACAGCTACAGACAATGTGAGCATTCGGGAGTCGAGTGTTGTTGGTTTTTTTTGTTGTTTTGTTTTCTCGAGGCGTTCCAGTCGTCTTCTGTCTGCAACGAATCCACAGTCTGGTCCAAGCGCTGAGGCTGGTTTTGATCTTTAGAGGCGTTACTGGGCCACGGATTCCACACTCTAAAGGATGACTGTGGTTTATCGCAACTTGGTTTTCATTTTTCAGGAGAAATATTTGTTACTGGGGTCAAGAAAGACAAACAACAACCCGGGTGGTAAAGAAACGTCCGTGTGAGCTGAATTTATTTGTGAAAGAAAACCAAGATGAAGGATTAAATATCAGATTTCTTTTCTGTGCAATGACGAATCACTACCTGCAGCTCAGGTGGGCTCGCTGTCGGTTTTACCGCCAAATAAAAGTGCTTTTAGGGGAAACTGGTGCTTGTTTACGCCAGGCTCAGGTTTAGTTGCTGTTTGTTTCGTCCCTATTTATGTTCAACTTGTGTTTACCAGAAGAAGTTAGTCATAAACCAAAACTGAAGACGATTTTGTAAAACTGCAAGCTCGAAAACTGGAAAAGCAACGTATAAGAAAGACATATTTGAAGTTAGAAGTTTGTGGGTGGTTGTGTTTTGTAATTAAAGTATTTTCCAGCATCCTTTTTATTTCTTTATTAAGTCAAACCCCAACAAAAACCTCTTCTTTAAGTTTTTATCCTGATTGGACACCAATGAAATGCTCAATGTGACTCCTCACTCAGAGACCAAAAGAGATTTTATTGTTTCAAAAGTGTTTTTTGATTAACAAAACCCTTAAAATATAGAACAGATGTGCAGCCCTGCCTTCGTTTTACGGCACCATTCCCACGCAGGTTGTTTACATTGATTCCAGCGTTCAACGTCTGTAGAAGAAGGTTTGGGGTTTGTTTTAGGACATTTTGAGGCAAACGATCTTAATCTGGAGGCTCTAAATTAATGATTGTAGTAAAGATATGCCAATAGTTATGGTTGCATAAGATGATTTTGAAGTCTTTTATTAGAAAAACTTAACAGAAACAGCAAAGTTAGAGGGAGAAAAATGATGGTGGAGACCAAAAACAGAACTACGTGAGTGACTCAGATTCATGACGGGGGTCCAAATTGTGAGTATTTGTCAGTAGTTGTGTTTCTATGATGTATTTCATGCACATTTTAAAGTATTGCATGAGACAAAGTTTGCAAAATCTGCACAACTAGGAGAAGAAAAGGGCTGGTGGAGCCCAAAAACAGAGCAAAAACAGTGACCTCAGTTCCTCACGAGGCTCCTGATGACTGGTTAATGTGAGCCGTGTTTCTGTGACACTCATTATGTTTCTACACATTTTGAAGTCTTAGGAATAGCAAATAGAAATGTCAAAAAAAAATCTCAATTTTGCCGACGCTTCTTTTGAGAGCAAATGTAAATGATACAATTCTTGAAATTTTCCGTTTTGATTCACATGCAAACATTTTCTAGCTCACATGATGCATTGAAATAAAAGAAGAGTTAGAAGATACTCCAGCTACAAAACTCCCAATTACAACCTTATAGTTTCACATGTTTGTAGGTCGTTAGTCACTGATGACTTTTGCAGCTGCATTTTTCATATTTTTCACAAGTTGTCCGTCCTCCAGGGGGCGCTGCAGAAACGCTGAGCTCTGGAGAATAAAGTCCACAAAATGAAACCCGAGTTGTGATAAACTGCATTTACGTCGTGTTTCTCTTTGTGCTGTAAACCGTCGTTAGTCTTCCTGGACGAGGAGCGAGGAGGTGTGATGAGGAGGATGCTCCTTCATCAGCAGCTTCTCCACTTCCTCCACTCGCTTTGTTGGTTGGACTCAGAGGAGATTCCTGCTTTAAACAAACAGAGAAACACTCCTCATAGATTCCTCCTCGCTCCTTCATTTAGATCTTCTCCTTTCTTTATCGCCACTCTTCCTCCTGTCCTGCCTCCATCCGTCTCCTCCTGTTTCCTCTCCTTATTTATTCTCCTCCTTTCCTCTCCTCTCTTTTCCTTATCTCCTCTCTCTGTCTTATTTTTATCCTTTCCTTATCTACTTTCCTTTTCTTATCTTTTCTACTTCATTCCTCTCCTTATCCCCTTTCCAATCCTGGTTTGGTCACCTCTTTATTTCCTATTTTCGTCCCCTATATCCTTCTTCCCTCCTATCTCCTTCCCTTCTTTCCTCTCCATTTCTTGTTTCCTTATCTCCTTTCCATGTCACCTCTTTTTATCCTCTATTTTCTCCGTTCTTATCTCTTCTCCTTTCCCTATCCCCTTACATTTCTTTTTCCCTTTTCTTAGTTCCTTTCCTTGTTTCCTCTTTATTTCCTATTTTCGTCCCCTATATCCTTCTTCCCTCCTATCTCCTTCCCTTCTTTCCTCTCCATTTCTGTTTCCTTATCTCCTTTCCATGTCACCTCTTTTTATCCTCTATTTTCTCCGTTCTTATCTCTTCTCCTTTCCCTATCCCCTTACATTTCTTTTTCCCTTTTCTTAGTTCCTTTCCTTGTTTCCTCTTTATTTCCTATTTTCATCCCCTATATCCTTCTTCCCTCTTATCTCCTCTTCTTCTTTCCTCTCCTTGTCCCCTTCTCATTCTTTTTTTCTATTTCTTGTTTCCTTCCTCTCTACACTCCTTGTGTCCTCTTATTATTTTGCCTTTCCTTGCATCCCCCCTCTCCTCTCTCCTTCCTTCACCTCCTCTCCTTGTTTCCTTCCTCGCTCTGCGTCACACAGCAGCAGCAGCAGCAGGAGAAACTGAAGGTTTTGTGACAGCAGCTCTGTGGTTTCTGGCTGTTTGCCGCTCGACGACACATCTTCCTCCTCCTCCTCCTCACATCTTCATCCTCTTTATCATCCTCATCATCTCGCCGCGAACACGACGTCGTCCAATCAGATCGATCCTTGTTAGTGCGTTGGGGGGAGGGAGGGAGGGCAGCTCACAAACCACAGATGAAACATTTAACAACAAAAAACAAAAAACTTGAAATACATTTGTCTGTTTGTAAATTTTCATTTTTGTCTTTTTGTTCCTTTCCCCCTCCCTCTCACTGCTTCTCGTTCCCATTCAAATTTTCCTTTTGTTTGCTCTTTGGATCTTTCCTCCCCTGCTTTGCTTTATTCGGGGCAGAGCTGAGCTTTTTTTTTGTCGCCGCAGCTGAAGCGCCGCTCGCCGATCTGGCCGATCACCATCAGTTTGCGCTGGCGTTTCCCTTCACTGCTTCTTTTGGTCCGTGAGCCAGCTCCTCTGTTTCTTTCTCCTCTACTTCTTGCTTTGCCCCGTTGCCATCCTCTGTCTGCTTCTCAGGTCTCTCAGGTCTCAGCCGGACTAATGAGGAGTGAGCACTCGCATCATTCTGGTTTTCGGACTCCTCGGTGTGAGATTTTTTTTGTCATTTGCGTGACTCTTGTCAGCTGGACGTCACCAAATTACTCAGACAGGAGAGTGTGCAAATGATGAAATCCTCCTCCTTTAATCACACTGTGGCTCTGTTCTGTACGTTTTGGAGGAACCTGCATCAGGAAGCAGTGCGGGGGAATCCACCTCTAACTTGTTTGCTGCAAATCCATCTTCCACCGTAACCGAACACGACGTCTGTGTCCCAATTCCACACCGAATAACGCAAACTAGTCTGTATGCACATTAAAGAAGAAGAATAGCAGCAACAAAAAGCTGCCCGACTTCTAAATCATGTCCACGCATGCTGCTGTGTTGTAGCCGCTTCTTATTATTCATATTATTTACATATAAATTGTACAGAGCCACCTTCATAAATCAACGTGCGCTACTTTCAGCAGCTGCAGCCGAATCCCTGCTAAACTGTGCACGTCTGATTGTGCTGCTCAGAGATAATATTGTCCCTTTTAATGTGAAATGCTCCCAACAGCCGGTAAATATCAAGTTAAACGCTCATATTTTAGTGTAAGAGACTGATTAAAGAACATAAATGGACCAAAGCGAGGCAGCAGAGTTGGAGGTGACCTTTAGGAAAGCACACAGATGTGGGAGTTTTCATTAGTTTTTTGATTAATATCTGCTAAACTCATCTTCTTTTTGCTGCCGTCGCCATTTTTAGGTAGCAGTTGGTCTAGTTTCTGCTGTAATTCCTCACTTCCTGACCTCCCTGTTGGTATTTATCCTTCTGGGAATCCTGCTTTTAGCTCCAGTCGACGCACTTCGTCCACACTTGTTTATAAATGAAGTTATTATACACAAAGACGTCCTCATCCTCTGTTTACATCTGCCGTCACACAGCAGAGGACGGAGACATTTTAGTTTCACATAACTTTCACTGGCAGCTTTATCAATCAATAACTGAATTGGTAACACAGCACGAGCCCAGAGGACGTTTGTTCTGAGCTGTTTGAGTCAAAAAATAAGTGATTTAGGTAAACAGGATGTAGTAACGCCGTCCTAGTCGATACCGTTGGAGGTCATTAAGCCCCACAGAAGTCTTTGTCATGGTGTCTTTATGGTACATGACGGGTGTGTTATCCCTGAAAATGGTGTCAGATTGGAGCTTAGTATATCAAATAAAGTAATATCAAATCATAAATCAGGCTCAGGGTCAAAAACAACTGGATTGGAACATTTTTAACTACATTCCCTCCACTCGGCGACTCCTCCACCCTCAGCCGTGTCAGATACGACATGACAACCTGGAGTGATGTTGAGTTTTTATTGTTGTAGAGACTCTCATTAGCAGTAATAGTAAACTAGCTAGCATTAGCTGACTCTAAAGACAACTCTAAAGTTTATCTACAGAGCGTTTTAGAACAGCCACGGCTGAAACAACGAAACAAACCAACAATAAAAACAGCAAAGAACAAATAAAAACAACTAAAACAGGGCGAGGCCTCATGCTGGGTGAGAAGCCAGCGAGTAAAAGTGGGTTTTAAAAGCAGACAGTGAGGAGGCCTGACTCATGTACAGAGGTAGATCAGTCCAGATTGTAGGAGCAGCAACCGAGACCGCTCGGTCCGCTCTGAGCCTTCACTTGGACCTCGGTACCTCAAGAAGCAGTCGGGGTGAAGAAGCTCAGAGAGGTCAGGTGGGGCGAGGCCACCTAAAGATTTAAAAACAAATAAAAGAAAATGAACCCCAAAGTGCACAAGGCAGCCAGTGGACGGGAGTGATGTGATGCTCCAGTTAGCAGACAGGCGGCAGCGTTCTGGACTAACTGAGGACCTGCAAGAGAGGACTTAGTCCGACCTACAACTTAATACGAAGGCTGAACCCGGCGCTGTAATACCGGGCCTGAGCTTTAGTGGAAACATGATCAGAATCACAGAATGTCTAAATGTCTTCTGACAACGACAAAATGTGTCACGATACACGGTTACAAACGAAGCTGCTGCAGAGACGCTCTACAGCAGAAATCACATCAGTTTAATTACAATGGAAAAGAAATAAAACAAAATCACTATTACCTCTAAAACCGTGATTCAGAATTT
Source organism: Stegastes partitus (assembly GCF_000690725.1). NCBI lineage: Eukaryota > Metazoa > Chordata > Actinopteri > Pomacentridae > Stegastes > Stegastes partitus. The sequence goes on from NW_007578774.1 coordinate 94,974, forward strand.
ATAAAATAATTGGTTTTCTTTGCTGCATATTATTTCCTTTATTTGTCTTTACACAACAAATCTTGTTAAAATATAAACAAGAAAAAATAAAACTGAAATTAAAAATATTTAAATTCAGTAAAACCTATAAAAGTAAGAATCACACTATGATCACCGACCTGATTTTAGTTTTCTACTTCCTGTCATGATAAAGTTTGCCCGTCTGATTAATAATTTTACATCATCTCATCGTGTTATTTTTGCAGCTTGTAATTTGCACAAATCGCGTTTAAATGTCTCTCGTAGCAAAACAGCCACAAGTCAGAACTACCGGTTAAGTTTCAGGAAGTTAGCGGAAGTATGAAGGAGGTGTGAGATAAAGAAATACACCAATTAATCCACATTCACAGCAAAACATTCACACACAGTTCGTCTTGAGTGTGAAATTGGGACACAGCCGGAGTTTTACTCACATTTTGTTGTTTTTTTTAACCCTTCCACTGTTTATTTGGACCTTGAATGTGGCGAGTCGGGTCGGATTAGAACCCAGAAATACAGAAATCTGGTGAGTTGGGAGGTTTTTTTGTTTTTTTTTTTTTTTTTGGTGTGAAACGAATCTAAAAATGACGAGATAAACAATCCTGCACGCTGTGTGGCTGCAGGGAACTCTGAGTGTGTATTCATCACCACAGGCAGAAGCTAAATCACGTTTATGGAATGTATCCGTAGTCTCAGAGTTAGCATTGAAGCTAGCACGGAAATAGAAAACAACAACAAAAAAACAGAAGAAGAAGAAGCGCAGTTAAAGTATAACCGAAACCACTTCACAGATATATTGTATGTATATTATATGACCATTTAGTTTTTTGTTTTCCAAGAGATCGCTTTATTAACATGTAAAAAAGAAAAAGTGTCATCTATGTTTTATATAATCAAGCTTTTTTTGTATTTTTATACTTGAAGAAGAGGATTCATAAGCATGTAACACATTTATTCTGTAAATCTATTATTTTTCTGCGTTGGAGATTCTTTTATTTTTTCTGCTGAGCCATGAAACAAACCATGATCACACACACACACGTAGAGACCAGGAGGCGCTCCGGATGGTTGTGACGGACCCAAACGGTGCCGCCGCGTTGATTAAAAAAAAGCACATGAAACGATCGCCTGGCCGATAGGACGCCCCGTTTTGTAGCTGTTTTCCTCTATTATAACCGACAGTGTGCGTACACTACACAGATTATACAGTTTGTTGATGGTTTCTTGATGAATGTGTGATTGTTCAAACCATTTGTGGATGTTCGAATCATGTATATAAACCCAAATAATATATTACGAAATTGATTTTATGTGAAATTTTTATAGAAGTTAAAGAAAAAACAACTAAAAAAAAACGACTACTACTCCAAAATGGCATGCATACTGTATACATTCCTGGAAATCTGCACGCTGGGTCAACAGAGGTCTCATTTTCTTGTCAATAATTCTGTGTATACTTGTGAGTGTATGATAGAGTAAACAAAAATTGTACAGTAATCTAGATTTTTGTATTATGTTCGACATGGGTAGCCCCTTTGACTGTCAGAATAAAGAGAAAAAAAAAACAAAACGACTACTATAACCGTCGAGAAAGCTATCTGAACGATATTGTACATCAACTAAAAACGCTGTTTCCTCCAGTCTGAGAGTGATGCTTGCTGTGTGGGGTAAGTGTTGTTTGTGAATCGTGACGAAGAATGATAAACTACTACAAAGTCAGTATAACTAAAGACCAACTAAACCGTGCAAAACGCCGCGCAACTTTGTGTATGGAACGTAAAAGTTGCCGCTTCGTGTGAGAAAAATGAAAAGGTTGCTGCTTTTGTACATTCCTGTTGTGTTTTTGTGACAATAAAGGTGACCCTCTTATACACGACGGCTGTCGGCGCTTCATTTGTTGGTTTGTAAAGATGGACGACGAGATGCAGGAGAAAAAAAAAAAAACGTCGCCCCCTGCTGGCCGGTCGGAGTGAGCGGTAACGAAATAACGGCTTCTGTCACACAGTCGTCCTTAAATGTGTTCGTAGCCTCTCATTAAAGAAGGAAACAAACAAACAGCTGTCAGTGAAATAAGTTGAAACTGACAAAAGTAATAATAAATAAAAATGTTATGAAAATCATGACGCTGCCAAACAAAAAACAAACATGATGGGAACCTAATTTATTTTTTTAAATGATTCTTTTCAACCACAATTCAAAGCAACGTCTTATTTCGCTCAATTATCATTTATAAATTTTTTATTTATTATTACTTTTTCCAGTTTCTGGTTATTTGAGTGACTGTTGTGAATTTAGCCTTTTCTTTAACGGGAGGTTTGAACACATTTGAGGACGACTGTATTAATTTCTTTCTATCAGGTTGATGTTCGTTTATTATCCGTTTGTTATGAGCCAAGTTTCCGTCGTGTGTTTTAGAAAAAGTTATTGGAAGCTGCAATTTGAAAGAAAATTTTAAAAAGCAGCAGCGGCTCTAAATGACTGATGTTGATGTTTTTGGACACGTTTTGAAGTTACAGGTCAGCGGGACATAAAAACGCTGACGTCATCAATGTGGACGAGTCAGCAGGCGTCCCGAGTCTTCGTCACGGCGCTCCACTGACGAGGTAATGAGGAAGACACGCCGACATCTGTGTTTCCATGACGTGTTTTTTTGCACATTTTAAAGTATCGCATCAGGTAAAGTTAACAGAAATGGAAATTTTTAAAAAATTAAATGATGTGGTTGGGATTTAATAAAACCTGCTGAAAAACCTGTTCGTTGGTTGTTTCTGTGGTTTAAACTTTGTGATTGTTGAACTTTGTGGAAGAAAGCAGCTGATTGTAATCTTTATTTTGTTAGCGTGACAATAAGTGAATGGATGAGATGGAGCTGTTTGGTACTGAGTTCATTCCTCATTAATGTTATGTTGTTTTATATTTACTTTTTCTTTATGTATGTAGTTTATCTTCTGTGGTTGACTTTGACCTGCTTTATGTGAGCTTTCTACTCATGTTCTTATGTTCTTAAGCTTTGTTTTACAGGAGAGGCCCACGTTGGACTTTTATTTCTGGTTTTTTATTGTGTTTAAAGTTAAAAAGTGCTGCAGAAATAAAGTTACTGTTAGTGCACAGAGTGATTCACCAAAAAGGAAATGCCTTTTTACAGTTTTTGTGCTGACATGCAGAACAAACCGGTTTAAAATACGACATGATTAATTGTTTCATGCTTCCTGTGAACCTGAAATGAATCCGGGCTGCGTGAGAGCTACAGTCTCACGCCTGTGACCACAGAAATGTACCAGATGTTTGCCAAAATATTCAATATCTGATAAAGACTCTTCTGCCATCTTGCAGGGCTGTCCCGAGGCCCAACAGGAAGCTAAATGCTAACCCCACCTTAGCTTAGCCTGTTAGCATGCTGATACAAGGCTCATGGTTTGTGATGTGTGTCTGACCTGTTGCTACCCAGTGACATCCTCAGGTGGAAGTCTTTCATCTGTTCCAGGAGTCCAGCAGGAAGCTGGAGGGCTTCGGTCAGCAGTCAGGGGCTCCGGAGCGACGACATCAGGTGGGCCAGTCAGTGACTTATTGAAATTGTTTTTAAAACACGCTCATGTTCTCCTACATGTGAAGCACTTTGTACGGTGGCGTAGTGTTAGCGTTGTAGGTGACCGCGTGAACAAAACCGTTGTGAAAAATTGCAGGTAGTTTACTTTAACACTGACATCAGTCCACAATATGTTTGATTCTTGTTGTAATTCAGATAAGTTTTTTTTTTTAAAGTTTACACTCGTCTCATGGGAGCTTCAAGCAGAGACAAAGAGGTTCGATAAAGTCACTCTAGGTTTGTGTGTCATTATTCCAAAATAATGTAGAATTTAGCAGCTAAACTGGAAGTATTTTCCTCTTTAGGAGATGGAGGAGACCAAAAACAGAGCTACAAGGGCGACGTAGTGTGATGAGGTGGCTTCAGATACACTATAATTATGAAAAAGTGCCAATAACCGTGTTTCCATCCAGTGTTTTATGTGCATATTGAAGTATAGCATTTGAGAAAGTGGGAAAAAAACAGTGGAGGAGGTCAAAAACAGCTGAAAGATTCACTTCAGTTCATGGAGTGACTGAATGGTGAAGATGTTTCAGTACCTTGTTTGCATCGTAGATTTTTAATGCACGTTTGGAAGCACTGCATTAGAAATGTGAACAGAAACAGCAAAATAACATAAACAAAGGCTGACGGAGACCAAAAACAGAGCTAAAGGAGTGACTGTCATTCATCAGATGTGTTGATAGCTGTGTTTCCATAACCTACACGTTCGCATTAGAAAAAGTTAATGAAAAGGACAAAAAAATTTTTAAAAAAATGTTGGTTGAGATCAAAAACAAGCTAAAAGAGGGATTTAAATTTGTCAGGTAGAGATATCCATGCTAACATAGCTTCGTTTTTAGCTTCTTTTTAAAAAATGTTGTACTAGAAAAAGCTCTCAGGAACAGTCAAATTTGAAGAAACGGGTGGTGGAGACCAAACACAGAGCTAAAAGAAGGACTTAAATTGACCAAGTGGCTTCAGATAAATAATGATAATGAAGATGTCGCAATATATGTGTTAGCATAAATTCTTTTTGTTCCGATTTTGAAGTATCACAATATAGAAAGTTAACAGAAACAGTAAAAAAAAATAAAGGTGGTGGTGGAGACCAAAGCCGGAGCTAAAAGAAGGACTTAAATTTGTCAGGTGGCTTCAAATTAATGATAATAGTGAAGATATGTTCAAATCCATGTCATTTTGTGTTTGTTTTTTAATTTACTGCAACATTTCAACGGCTTGCTTTAATTTGCTCGACAGTTAGATGAAACACAGCCAATGTCAGTTATTACAGGTTCAATCGCTTTTATTAAAGTCACCAAAAAAAGCTTCAGTTCTCCCCAAACAGACCTTAATGTGTGTAATCAGCTCATCGGTGCACCATGAGAATGAATCTGTTGAAATGAGTCGTTCTAACGGGAGGCAAACCTTTAATTTAGTTGAAAGCGTGACAAAGAGTTTGTGTGTAAAGACGAATCCGCCGTTCAAGGTTCTGATCAGCAGCTGAAAGATGTTTTCACTCAAAAGGGCTGTTTCCTGACCCACCTTAATCATTTTGTAACCGCGCCGGCTCTGAAGCCTTCGACGTTCACAAATAAACGTCACAGATGAGTTTAAACCGTCCAGATGTGTGTTGAGCTGCGGCGCGATGAGGTTCAGGCTCGCTCAGATCAGATGAAAGTTTATTGATCCCCGAGGAGAAGCTGAGAGTCACAGGACAGGAATCAGATAAGAGTCAGGTGTTGGATTAGTAATTATCCTGCAGCCGCCGTCCTGGCCAGGATTTTACACGACTCTGTTTGAAGCTTAATAACTTCTCTTGTGAACCTCACAGTGCCAGAAATGGCAACTCGTAAACCAACTGTAGGTGTCCGCACACCAGGGGGCGCTGTTACAAGAGGTTAATGCAGGAGCTACGTAAGAACAGGTTGTGCTGTGTGTGTAGCAGATTAAAAGAAAAGAATGATTGTTCTAATAAAATGCGTTGGTCTTAATAGTAGCGGTGTTTTAAAGGGGAATTTGTGATTCGATTCGACTTTAATGTCATGAAAGCGTTTAACTGGAAGTGCAAAGGAAGCAGTGAAGTGCTGTTGGCTGTAAAGTGCCTCTTGGCCGAGCTTTCAGGGCGCTCTGAATGTGCTGAGACACATACGGCGAGATACAATAACAGCAGAATGAGCCTTTTATTGCTTCTCAGTGTTGTTTTGTGGTTCGTTTAATTAGGCATTTTTTAAATGCGGTGAGTTTCTTTCAAGTGGCTGCCGTCTAAAGAATGCTTTTTATATGCTGTTATCCTCTCAGTGGCCTTATCTCCGGCCTTCCTCGCTTTAGTTTTTCTTATCTGTTGGTGTCAAACAGTTTAGAACAATTGTTTTTATCGGAGCACAGTGTCAGAAACAATGGGCTTAAACAGACGGGCTAGAACAGTAAAGCCTTGTTGACCTTAACGGATTTACAGTAAGTTTGAGTGGTGTTTTTATTTTTGTTTTTTCCTCCCCAGACTGTCTAACACTGTCAGGGCAGCAACTGAAAGAGTATCGTGCTATAAAAATACATCTACGCAACATTAATTAAATGTTCAGCACACTGAAAAACCAACATTGCACATCTGCACAACAAACAGGATGGTGGTGGCAGCATCATGATGAAGCACCGCAACATTAATTAAATGTTCAGCACACTGAAAAACCAACATTGCACATCTGCACAACAAACAGGATGGTGGTGGCAGCATCATGATGAAGCACGGTGGTGTTTCTCAGCAGCAGCCCTGGAAGACTTGTGAAAGTAGAGGATGAATGAATGCAATAAAGTGAAGAGAAATCCTGGAGGACAACCTGATGCAGTCTGCAGGAGAACTGAGACTTTGGAGGAGACTTGTTTTCCCACAAGAGTCAACAGTCAGAGCTCCATAGAAATGGTTTGAAGACAACAAGGTGAAGTTCTGGAGCAGACAAATCAGAGTCCAGACCTCAGTCCAACTGAGAGTTTCTGAGCTGCTCCCTCATGATCCCTTTGCAACCTGACAGAGTTTGAGCAGTTTTATTAAGAACACTGGGCTCAAATTGCGGCGTCCAGATGTTCATTCTGATTGAGGCTCGTTGCTGTAACTGCAGATGAAGGTGTGTTCACTAAATACTGACTTGAAGGGTGAATTCTTATGCAATCACTTCCTTTACGTTGTTGATTAATGGACATTATAAATCAGTTTTCACATTGACAAGTAAAATCCTTAAATTAAACTGACTGCTGTTGGACGGCACTCCCAACAGAAGCGAACAGCTTTTATCTGCACAGTAAGCTGTTGTCCTCGCAGTGGGGAATTCCAGCTTTCTTTCCTGTTTTTTTCTTTCCTGTTGGCTGCAAACAGTTTTAAAGCAACTGTTCTGAAGGTTAACATCAGCACAATGATAAAACTGAGACTGATGGAGCACTTGACTGTTTAACACTGCCAAGGCTGCAGATACAAGCAAAGGGCTCAATCTGTCTTACTTGTTGTACGAATACATCTGAGCAACACATTAATTAAATGGAATGCAGTCGTAATTATAGTCAGATCTACTGATATAAAAAGAGCAGCTTTATTTGCTGTACTTCCTTGATGGGCAGATCAACAGCTCACGTCTTGTAGGAAGGAAGCTTCATAACAAAAAAACATTCTGGTGTCAGAAATAAATACAACGAATCACATCATTGTGTTTGTTAAAACCGCAAACTGGATTAAAACAAGACCGACCAATAAACCATCTGTACACTAACACATGTATGTTTGCATTAATCCCACTTCACACAGGACTAGAGTTAAAAGAAGTTCAACATAAGACGGCAAACGTTCCACTTGTGGATCTATAACTGCCATAAAATCCAATAAAACAGCTTCTAATAAACATACTCAAATAAAAGAAATGTATAAAGAGAGAACATGTAGAACTGTGTAGATGCACGTTTTTAAATTCCAAAACATATAAAACAGCTTTAACTGATCAACAATATGACAAAACTACACAAAGAAATATCCCGATGGACTGAGTTAGATAATGGAACCAAAAGAATCATTACCATCATAGCTAGCAGCTAATACGCTAAACCAGGGCGAAGAACATCCTGGAGGAAATACTGCTGTTGTATATTTATATATATATATAAAAACAAGCATGAAGATGTAATAAAACCTTCATTAGCCTTCCATAAGTTTCATTTTAGTTCAATCCACCAGGTTCACGTTGTAAATGCTGAACTTCTGGTCATTTAATTGCAGGTCAGCTTTGATTTTAATCACATGTGAGTCTGCCATGTCTTTAATTTTTAAAAATGTCCGCACACATCGTCCTACACACTGAACCAAACACAGAGGACCAGAGTCGGGTTCAGTCCTGAGTGAACCGATCAGATCGATGACTTGATGGATGCTACTCATGGCAGCATGAAGCTCTGGTTCAGTGACTCTGTAGCAGCCAGCTGATACCATGTCTGAGAATAATGTCAGTGAATTTAAGTAAAACGCAGACTTTTCTTATACTGTCCACCGTGTAAAGTCTGCAGGTCATCAGGGAATAAGTGTCTCGTGCAAACAGGCCTACAGACTGTTAATAAGGAATGAACGTAGCAACTGTGATGTACGCACAAGCTTGGATTTTTCATCTTTTGAAATCGTATGTGATGAGCAAGCTGAACTCAAGGAACCTATACGGAGGCCCACAAGGTGGCAGTTTATCGATCACAGGGCAGCTACGATCTAAAACATCTCCTCTTTTATGGTCTGTTTTCTTCTAGAAATGACCATAATTTACAAAGTAGACATCATTCCATATTGAAGAAGACTGAAAACAAGCGATTAAAACCATAAACTAAATAGAAAAATATCCACTGAGGTCAGAAATCAAATGAGAAGTCGGTTAGTTTTTCATAGACTTCTATATAATCTGACTTGAGAGGAGTCGCCCCCTGGTGGCTGTCAGACAGAATGCAGGCTTCACTTTTCTTTTACGTCCAAACAAAACCCCAGATGTTCATTATCACTGTTTCCTGATTAAATGATGCAGGTTTTCTGCTCATTAACGTGCTGATTAACGGATCAGAGCAGCTCATGAACACCGGCTCGGATCACAGCGGACCTGGACGCTAATCAGTGTTTAAGTGCTCCTTTGTTTACCTTTGGGGAGACGAGCCGGAGGCTAAAGGTGATCTCCGACTGAATCAGCTCCTCAAAGAGCAGCCTGAGAGTTATTATGCAAAGCAGACTTGGGCTTGACCTTCATCCTCTCTGCTGACGGATGAGGCCTCTGGCTGAGCTGCAGCGTTTCTAAGAAGTTCACTCAACTTTCCTGAACCCTCCAATGTATCCGAACACTTTCTGACATCGTCACGTACGTTACATAAAGGAGATGACACTGTTCTGTAAAACTAAGCTGCTTGTAAACTTTAATTAGCAACAACAAACATGTAAAATGTTTGTCATTATTACAGATTGATGCAAAATTGATGAACATTTGAGTGGCGGCTCATTTATATTTCATATTTGCACACTGTAGCTTCTGAAGGAGAAAAGCTGTATTTCCTGTTGTTTGTTGTCTTTTATCTACAGGTTCTATGGACACCTTAATGCAACTTAAAGTGCATTTTGCTGTTTGTACTTAAACACTTTTGCTTTTACAGGAAGTTCAGTGTTTGTGTAATAACTCACTTTCCTTTGGCGTGCACCGACTGAATTCAAACTATGATGAGTATGTTAGTTGACGGGTACGCCCAGCTTCTTCTGTTGTGTTGACAACACAAATCAGTCAATATGCAATTGTTTCTTGTTCCCTGTTTGTCCCTTCGAGGCATTTGGAAGTGAAACTGCTTTACTGTCAGTCCTGCCCTGCCCTCTGACTCCCACACTTCCTGGTTCCTCCCTTGAAGAAGTTTCAGCCTTCAGTCGTTATTTTAGCTGCTTCTGTGAGAAATATTTCCACCAAATGAGGCAGCGTCTGCTGGTGCTTCGATCGGACACGAGCGACAGACTGTGAGTACGACGAACCTAAAGACGCTTTCAGTTTAAACTCCTGCTTCACTGACTCTCAGCTGGACAAGATCAGATTTGATATCTCAGATTTAACGACAGAAACGCTCGACGTTCATACCTTCAATAGTAACTGCAGATAAAAGCGTCTCACAGCAGCTTGTTACTTGTGGCTTTAATGTCATCATGAGTTTGTTTAAACTTGTTCAGGCAGAACAATCGCTGCAGTTATTCAGTCAGAATGTGAACAGACAACAGCAGCTGAATGTTATCGTGCAGATTTTACAGTTTGCAAGAATAAAACATGAACACACGTCTGGATTTAAATGTAGTCGGTTCATAACGTCGTCAGAAGGTTTTACTTTTTGCACATTTATTGTTGTAGACAAAAGTTTAAATGGATAAATGTACTTATGTTCTGAAAATAAGACTGTTCATTATTCATTTCATTTAATACATTTAGGTAATACTTTTAAAATCTTTTATTGCTTTTTAAAAATATATTTGTCCATTTTTTAACTTTTGTATTTTCACTGAGCAACTTTGCACTTTTTTTTTTTACTTGCACAGACAATAGGAGAAGCTCTGGTTGTACGATGTGTTATGACAGTAAAGGACATTCATTCATTCATTCATTCATTCACAGCTGCTCTGCAACAGAAAGCTGAAATATTTTTGATTTGACGTAATTACAGCGTAGAAACTGGGACAAACGGACACACAAGGATTAAACAGGACAGATGAGCAACTTTCCAACTCGCTCAGACTTCCACCTACGACTGCATAGCAGTGGGAAAAAGCTGCTTTTAAAAAACCTTTTATCTGAATTTCTACCCATATGTCTCATGAAACATATAAAACCTTCTGCACCCCAAGGTGCAGGTTTGAATGTGCTTTATTAACAAAAACTCGTCAAATTTGCATCATTTATCGAAGCCAGAAACAATTTTTAAAAATAGCAAATTTTTAAAAACCCCACAAATAACAGTTGGACTTTCAGCTTTCTGTGGTGCTTCGACTCCTCTCCTGTTGCATTTGGTTTTGTCTGAGAAGAAAAACACAAATCTGAGCTGAAAATCATAAAATTCCTTCAAAATCACTTCTTTCTAAACGCCTCTTTTAAATATCAGCCAAAAATAAACTGTTTGTATCAGATTCTAAAAATTCCATGAGAACGATTCAAGAACTTTTCAGGAGCAAATAAAAAACTTTATCAAAAAGTATTGATATGTTTATTTATACGATTCACTTTGATGTTTTAATGGAATCAAACAGGATTTTAAAAAATTATAAATCTGTGACACATTTATTTTGTGTTTTGTCAGGAGTTTATTTAAATAATTCACTGATATTTTACAGGAGTGATTTCAGAATCAGCTGGTTTCAGATCTTTTTGTTTTGTTTTTAATTTGCAGACGGAAAAATAAGAATCTGGAACCTGTTCAGGGATGAGCACCTGTTGTTGTTTTTGAGGGATGTCGCCATTAAACTCCAGCTGATCCAATAGACGACTTCTCCTCAACATCACCAGCATCATTTGAACCCGAAACACAAACATGGCATTTTTATTTGGATTGGACCCGTCTACCGTCCTACAAAACAACCTCGTCAGAAGTCTGACGTCTTTCCTGCATCTCTACGATCAACATCAAGTCGATCTTCATCGAGCGTTGGAACGTTTCAGTCGGGCGGCAGCAGGCGAAAACAACCGCAGTGAGGATGCCGTGGCTCAGGTTCTGTTCAGTCTGTTTGGTGGAGCCGTCGGGGCAGTTTGTGGGGGCATCACCGGCGGACTGTGGGGGGCTTTTGGGGCCGTTGGAGCGGCAACAATCGCCAGGTTCAACAGGGACGTCAACGCCGCCGGTGCAACTGTCGGCTTTTTCGGCAGCATTCTCGGCGGAGTCCTCGGCGGAGCGTTTTCCGGCTCCATTGGTTCTGCCGTTCACATTGCTGCCAAAGTGGCGGGTCATCGGGTTCCCTTTGTGTTCGGCGGAGTTCTGTGGATCGGCATCGGCTTCGCAACCGGCAGCGCAATCGGCAGCACTTTTGGCGGGTCGGTGGGCGCGGCAGGCGGGGCGGTCGGAGGGGCGTTCGGTGCGCTGCATGCCACGATGGCCGCAGGTTATGTAGTGGGGAGCATGATCGATTGGCCGTCTACAGGTAAAGACTCAACAGATCAGGAGGTGGAGAAAGTCAACAGGATGCGGAAAACCGGGAAGGATTTCAGAAAACGACTCGAACCGCTGGTGACGGAGCTGAAAACCATCCAGCAGATTAGCAACAAAATGGCCTCCAGCGACGCCATGAAGAGCGTCGCAGGACAAACGGCGACGACTCTGGCTGCTGTGGACGCCGTGGAGGAGAGTCTGAGCGACGGTCAGCTACTGTCCTGCTCTGACGAAGCAGTGAGACGCTGCGAGAAAATCAGAGACGAGCTGCAGAAGACGAGAGCAGAAGTGCAGAAACTGCTGGTTTCACTGCAGCAGCTGCAATAAAAGTCAGAAGTCACGGTTCAGGGACGTGTTTTTATTGTCTTATCGCCACTTGTTGGTAACGATTGGTTTCACTTTCTGTCTGTCAGATCTGTGTTTCATGTGTTTAATGGTGGAAATTCACAAAAGTGCTGAATTAAAACTTTACTGCAAGTCTTTGTCTGTTGTGTTTTCTGTGCAGTTACTTGACTGCTGCAGAAATATTAGTCAATTAAACTAATAATCCTTATTATTAATGTTA
>NW_007578774.1:107595-122772 GCF_000690725.1 Stegastes partitus
AAGATGCAAAATCCAAACTGAAGTCGTCCCTCCTGAAGGTAAAGTGATCAGATTTTAAAAAGCTCTTCTCACAGTGTGAAGTCTGAGTCCAGGAGGAAATAACATTAAACTAAAACAGACCCTGAAGTAAAAATGAAAAGTATTTTGCATATTACAGATGATCCTTCAGGTTATTTCTTTGTAAGTTGTGAGAAAGTTCCTGCCGTCGTATCCCTGCGTCCAAGACGTCGTATTTAAATGTTTGTCCAGAACGTAAAAATAAAAAGCTGGAACAGAAACAACCGCTTTGGAGACGCTGCAACCAGCAAGTCTTTGTAGTTTAAGAAATCGTTTGCTTTTTGTTTTCTGCATTTATTATTGAGCAAACATTCTGCCATTAAAATGGTTGAAGACCAGAAGAAAGTCAACTCAACAGTCCGATTTAAGAAACGACATTAATGGTTGAGTTATATAGTTTAAATAAATCAACGTTTTCTTGGCAAAGCAACAAACAATGAACACAGTTTGTCTTTGCAAAGTGCTGAAGCTTCACACAGCGACGGCACCACTTTGGACCGAAGCTTTTGTCGTAATTCGGGCGTTTTTTATTTATTTGTTTTGACTTTTTCACCTTTTTTTTTTAACACAGCAGCTCAAGCGAGTTGGCACGTTGCTGCGTCAGTCTACTCATTACGAAAAACAGTTTTAGAAAACTGACAGAGCGTCGTTGGTCTGTGCTGTTGAGTCATCGGGCCGCTCTTGTGTTTGAAGTCTTCGTCGATGAGTGATTTTGTAGTTTTGTGCGAACAGACCAACACCAATAAACTCCGTTATTGGCCACATGAGAGCAGCTCTCAGGAGGAAAAACTCCCAAAGATTTCTGTTTTCATCTGTGATCGATCAGAGATGTGCGGAGAGCAAAAGGCCACCGAGAAACAAACTTCCTGCTGCAGCGATGTCGGCGAAGCTTTAAAAGCCTTTTACGCTGTTTTCCAGGAAAACTGAGGCTCACACGTGAACCTTTTTCTTTCTTCTCAGCTCCGTCTTGGAACAGTGTTTTTCCTCCTGAGAGTCGTCCCGTTCTGCATCGTAACGCTTCTTTTGTTCGTATGAGCCTCGCCGCAGTCAGAAAGTTGTGAAAGTTCCAACATCTGCTAGAAACAGAATTGAACCGTAAAGCGCTTCAGCTGCAAACACTGTATGAATATGCAGTAAAGAACTCCGTCAAACGTAGTTTCCTGCGCAGAAGCTTCCCTCACAGAGAATTAAAAGCAGTCGTTGGGCTGCTGTTAGTGGTTTGAGAATAGAGTGGTCGTTATACCGTAAGAAACTGGAATATTTTAAGATTACAGCCGCAAATTATGAAGAAATCGTATTATGTTGAGAAAATGCTGCAGTTTAATAAGTCATAAGTTCATGATCCAGGTTGCAAAACTTCCACAGATTAATGTTTAAATCCTACAGTAAAGAAAACGATAGAATTTAAATAAGTTGTAGCTTCGTTGCCAACCTGGTAAATTAAAGATAATTTTTTTTTTAGATGAAAAAGCCAAAATGTGGAGATAAATATTTAAAGAAAACAGATTTTTGTGGTATAAGGTCGTAGTTTTTGTTTTTTTTAAATAATTCTGTTGAACCACGATTCAAAAGCAGTTTCTGATTTTCACTGGTTAGTTTTCATAGAATTTTTATTTATTATTACTTTTGTCAGATTCAAGTTGTTTCTGTGACCGTTGTGGGTTTTTTCTTTCATTAACCGACGGCTACCAGCTGGTTTATTTATGTGCTTGTAGCTGTAACTTTACTATGAAGGTAAAATAACTTTTAAAAAGTCGTCAGATTCTCATATTTCATTCTTATGAAAACAATTTCACTTTAATTGTAGAGAGTCAAATGAAAAAAAAATGACAGTTTTACGAGTTTTAATGATTGTTTTCAACAAAATCTTGTAATTTGTAATTATTTGAAATATTAAAAAATATTTTATTTGTGTTTAGTTTTACAATAAACGTAAAATATTTTCAGAAACTGTATGAACTTAAAAAGAATATTCGATTGATTACTTTATAAACAAGAATAATAAATGTTAAAATAACATTCAGTAAAAAAAAAAAAAAATTATAATACAGTTTAATAATTTGAGATGACGACGTAACCTTAAAATAAAAGTTATATGTTATGTATAAATAGTAAAAAAAATTTGTTTTTGTTTTTTAAATTTCGGTCAACTTTACAATAAAATCATCTCAAACTTATTCGACCTAATTTCCTCAGACAAACTAATAATGACCGATTTTGTAATTTATAGGACTAAAAAGTGCACTTTTCAAGAATAAAGTTGTAATATTCACAGAAAATTGAGCAGTTCACAGCTTCAAATGGGAAGAAAATGACATTAAACCAGTTTTCTGATCTCTGAGACGTTTTAAAGCCAAACAGAAGCTCACGGCTTCATAACAGGATAAATAATAACAGTAGTTTTCTGACACTGAGCTCTTAATCAGCAAATAGAAATCTTTTTAATTTTTAACCATAACAGCAGAAACACACCATGAAGACGGTATAAAATGCTTTATTTGTTGAAATGCAGAAGCAAAGTAGAAGTGCGTCGCTGTTACACTCCAGTATTAAAAATAATTTAAATATATTACAAATCTTCAGCGTAATCGTTGAGCAGCTCTACAGGAGACCGACGGACGGGCAGTGGCAATTCATGTTCTAAATTAACACCAATTAAAAAATCACGTCTCGAGCCTTTTTAAGAAAACTATCAAACTGATTCACGAGCAGTCGCCTTAATGAAGGACTCTCGTTAGCTCGCCATCCTCCGTGTAATTGTCTCGATTAGCTCGTGTGACATCCAGCGTCATTGGCTGCTAGTAATTCTCTCTTTAACATTCGATTATTCAAATCACAGAACGTCTACGATCAGTTTGCTCAGAGAGTCTCTGGTGGAGTTGGAGCGAGCTGAGGCGGATGTTTGGGCCTCGTTGTGCTGCAGGTGTGATCTGGTTTCATGCATTTGCGCCTCTGCATTCGTCCGCATGCATCAGAGCCGCAGAGTTGAACGTCTTGTGCTTGTGAAGCTCGTCGTCTTGTCACAGCGAGATGTCCGAGGAAACCTGCAGCTGCTGCCCTGGTTTCCATTTGGCGCTCCGCCGGCCGCCGTCCGTCCGTCTGTACGGCTGGTTCCTCAGATCTGAGGCGACAAACACCAGAGTCCATCAGAGAGCCAAACATCTGATGCAAGTTAAAACACTGAAGTTCTCATCTTTGTTCACAGGAGCTACATTTGAACATGTGTGAAGGGCTGTGATTCATATTAATGATAAAGTGTTGGTGTGTCAGGTGGAGGGACGGGGAGACGACACGTGTAGCTGCTGGTTAGTGTGTTTGAAGCTGGTTTGTGGTGGACTTTGTCGTCATTTTGCTTATTTCTAGACTCTCTGTCGAATCATTTTGCGCCTCTGAGGCCTGAACACAGTCATCAGGTGTCACAAAGGTGCGTCTCCACTTTCTACGTTCACTCAGACTTTCTGCTTCAAACTCAAAAGTTTATCGCGTCACATGACTGCCTCTGCACAAAATGAACCAATAACGTCCTGAACCTTCAGTCAACAGGTTGTTTTAACGGAGAACGATGAGGAACATTAAAAGGTCTGACAGGAAGGAACAGTGTGTTAGAGCCACAACTCTATGACTGTTTGTGCTTGAGAAGAAACTCTAACAGCTTCTGACAGAAGAGAAGACGAGCTTGGAAGGTGGAGGGCTGCAAGGTGGATCGGTGGTTAGCACCGTCACCTCACAGATAGAAGGTCGCCAGTTCGCGTCCCAGTGAGGACACCCAGGATCTTTCTGTGTGGAGTCTCCATGTTCTCCCCGGGTTCTCGGCTTCCTCCAACACGGTCCAAAAACATGTTGAGGTTAATTGGTGATTGTAAATTGTCTGTAGGTGTGAATGTGAGTGTGCTTGGTTGTCTGTCTCTAAGTGTAGCCCTGTGATAGACTGGTTACCTGTCCAGGTGAACCTGCCTTCACCCTGAGTCAGCTGGGATAGACTCCAGCCCCCCATGACCCAAGTGAGGACTAAGCGGTGTATAGATGATGTATGGATGGAGATAATCGTTGTATTACGGTACCACAACACACTCATAAGTTCCTGCTGCCTGAACACAAACAGAAAACATCCACTCTGCCTCCACTGAACCATGTGGGCTTCACGTTACCGTAACTCCTTCACTGTTTGGTGCAAAAACAATCAGTCAGTCTGACTTCTGAGTGTTTTACAGCCAAAATCCTTTTAAAAAGTCCAGACGGCCTGTGTGGGGTTTACTGATCCATGGAGCTGCTCATTAACCGTGTTACACTTCATGGATCTAAACAGGATGTGGTGCTGAAGTGCGTTTAGGTCTGACTCCCATAAGGCAGGATGTTCATTTAATTTTTGGCCAAATCAAAGCAAAATGAATGTTACTGGTTAAACATTCTCTGTAATAAATACCAGTTCATCCATTCAGCGGTTCTAGTAACGTACAAATTTACAGCTGATAGTCTATCGTTTATAGAGAATCATCAGTTAAAGGGACAAACAGCTGATTTAGATCTGGTTAACAGAGACACACCTTTGTGACACTGACCACTGATGTGAAGCTCAACGTAGCTGCTAGCCGTCAACACGACAAACCAGCAGCAGGATTGAGCTCGTAGGAAATGAGAGGAGTCAGTTTGATCCTCTGTGAAGGCAGCAGGCGGCTTCAGATGTGTCAGAAAACAACGGAAACCTCAGGAGGAAAGTCACGAGGCTTAAATCCAGTCAGCACCCCAAATACTGCTTCAAGGGCAAACTGAGTCCAATTCACATGTGAGGAGGCGCTGAGGTGTCAGAGGACGACGTCTGCTCAGCTTCATCCACCAGCATCTGGTCTCACTGCTACCGTTTATGAGTGGATTTGATTTACACGCATTCAACCAGACGACACTTAAATGTTCTGAGTAACGTCTGCTCTCCGTCCCTGCAGGTTCACAAAACACAACAACAGCATCTCAGAGAAAAGGAAGCGGCGTCGAGGGATTTTCAGACGTCACCTCGTCGCTGAAGACGGAGTCGCAGAAGAGACGAGACGAGCGTTTGGCGGAGCGAGCCGTGAAGGGCACGGATTTAAGAGCTGAAGACACCAGAGAGGACGGGAAGAGAGGAGGGACAAACAAGGAGGAGGAGAAATCAGAAGAGAAGGTTGGCAGTGAAGAGAGCTGAAAACAGGAGGAGATGTTTAGAAACAGTGCAAAGCAGGAAGAAGGCAGAAGTCAGATCTGAAATGAACATATGAACATTTTGGGAATGAGATGAGTTCATTTATAGCCCGTTCATGTTCTACAGAGCTGGAGGTCAGGAGGTAGTTAGCCTAGCTTAGCATAAAGACTGTAAACGGAGGGAAACTGCTAGCCTGACTCTGTCCCAAGTGAAGCTGTCACCTCGAAAGCAAACAGAAATGTAGCAGCAGCTGTTTTGTCTTATTTAATGATGTGAAAAAATAAACTGAATAACCAAAATGTAGTTTACAGATAACAGATGGGAGAAACCTGCACGTTGGTTTTAGCTGAAGATGGCTGCAGATATCTGAGCAGCAGCTTCACTTTAGATGATTTAACCGTCATTAGGCATCTTTCAGTGTTTGTACCTGTGTCGTCAGTTTAGTCACCAGCAGTGTGTTCATGACGTGTTGGCCCTTTAATTTAAATCAGCTCTGATCTGTAGTGGTTGTAATTAAACATCGGTACAGTTAGAATACCTTCAGCGCTGTACCGTGCTGTCAGATCACTCTGTCTTTGTCTCTACGTCGTCTCAAATGTGGAACGTCTGTATTTCTATTTACAACTGTGTTATCTGGATGGAACTCTGGTTTAACATCGTACCAGAAATGTAGGAATATGGTTGAGAAGAAGTAGTGAGAAAGCAGTGAGAATATTCTAAATATAGAAGTTTTTGTCCCTTTTTAGTGGCTGAACTGGGTTTATTAACTTCATCACACTGACTGATAAACACCTCAAACACCCACAAACCAAACCGTCCCCTCCAGATGTGACCCCCGGTGTGCCTCCTACCTGTGATGATGTCCTCGATGGCTCCGTCCTTCCCCTCCCTCACCAGAGGAGAAACCTGCCTCTTCTTCAGCTCCGCTATCAGATCCATCTGAGGCAGTTTGGACGTCGCCGGAGCCTGAAACAACAAATCAAACGAGTCCAGCCTTCCTCTTCCTGTGAGTCACAGTCAAGTCGGTTTTATTTCTATAAACAGAAAATTAAACCTCGCCGAGCTGCCGCGGCGCGTTCTGCAATCTGTGCAGCTCACGACGGCGTCAGATGGGCGAAGACATGAGCTTGTAAACGAATCTCCTGCTGAGCTAAAAATGTTTGTCACAGCCTCAGCCGTCGTTTGTATTCGCATTAGTGAGCCGGTCGGACATGGACGCAGAACTTCTCTCTGTTTGGTCTTTGCTTCAGCTGCTGCACCAACTTTGTAGCTTCACTTCAGCTATTTAGTCAAACGGAGAAGCTTTTTCTACTGAAATCTGTGTGCTGGTTTCACACAGACATCTGCTGCCGGGAACAAGAATGAAAAGGAAAACTGAATCTTTGTGGGCCGTCATGGCGCGTTTATGTTGGTTTGGTTTTGTCTTTGGATGTGAAAACAGACAAACTCTAACGATCACTTCAGTAAAATGATGGTCCGTTTGTGTCGGAGCAGGAAGTTTGAGTTCATGTGAAAACTCATAAATGTGTTTTTGTGTCTGGTCCTGATTTGCTGGTCCTCCAGCTCAGAGAACAGAACTTAGACATGAATCAGCTTATTGGTGTTTCTGACATTAATTTAACTTTGATTTGGATGAAGACTCCCTCAGCCGTTAGCAATACGGGACAACTCGGGCCTTCACCTCCTATAGATTCATTCTTCTTTTCCTTCTTTCCCAGTGAAGGTTTGTTTTGTGTTCGTTGCCCCGTCACCTGCTCTAAGGAAACTGTGGACTGATCTGCGATGAGGTGATGTATGTTGGTGTTATATAAATGCAATCTAATGTAAATATAATGCTTACATTTTAAATTGAGTCTATGCTGTCCTCACTCCTCTGCGTAAACACAACCTGCAGTTCAGCCGAGAGATTCCTGAATCTCTGCCAAGCAACTGCTGCTCACACCAGAGTCGGTAGAATTAGTTTCTGGTATTTTTTTAAACAAATTGAGCAGTAGTAGAATAAATTGACTTTGATAAAATATTCAGGCTGTGAGCTCAGATTTGGTCGCTGAAACCAAAACTAACACGATTAGTTCCAGGACTGTTGTAAGGTTCACAATATGGCAATTGTTTCCCTGTTTTTACAGTTTCTTGCTCCAAAAATGGTGTAATTTTGGCCATTTTTAAAAACTTTATAGGATTCAAAGAGTAAAAACATCCTGGAGGTTGTAACGTCTGTGAGCGGCCACAGTGTTTAGACCAGGGGTCTCGAACTCCGGTCCTCGAGGGCCGCAATCCTGCAAGTTTTACATGTTTCCTTCTTCCAACACACCTGATTAAAATGATCAGCTCAGCATCAAGCTCTGCAGAAGCCTGATAACGATCCTGATCATGTGAATCAGGTGTGTTGGAAGACGGAAACATCTAAAACTTGCAAGATTGCGGCCCTCAAGGACCGGAGTTCGAGACCCCTGGTTTAGACTCTTCTGCTGTCACTAGGGCAGTCCTGTGTTTGGTTTTCCTGCTCTGGCTGCTTTCTTTCAAAACTCAAACTGAGACGTTACCTTGTTCCCTGTGACTTCAGGTTTGGGAGGAGTCGACGGAGCTTCACAGTTCAGGACGTGTCTCTTCCTCTGCTCGATGTCCTGCTCGGCTTGCTATCAGAGAAGAACCCATTAAAAGTATTAAGGCCCCATAAAAAGCTTGAACTGATAGCTGCTGATAAACTGTAGTGGCTCTTATCTGACCTTGTACGCTTTGATGAATCTGACAAAAACAGGGAAGAACATGGAGGGCGGCGTGGTTTTAGAGTTCTCCCCGAAGTAGTCCACCGCTGAGTCATACACGTCCTGCAAGACCGATAACGCGTTCATCTCACGACCTCCAAAAAACTCTCGCTGAGTTTACACCAAGCCTCTTAATTAAAGCTGCTGACCTGCGCCGTCTTCCCGTCGGCGATGAGCGAGCCGAGCAGCTCGGTGTTGCTGCTGATGAACCTCTGCAGAACCGGGTTTTCTTTTTCCACCGACAGCTCCCTCCTCGTCACCTCCATGCCTCTCTCCAGAGCGCGGACGTCCTGCAGGATGCTGTCCACGGAAACTGCAGGACACAAAACCAGAGGTCGGTTTAAAGCTGAACATTCTCACTGTTTCACAGTCATTAGAGCAGGGGTGTCCAATCCTGGTCCTCGAGGGCCGCAATCCTGCAAGTTTTAGATGTGTCCCTCTTCCAACACACCTGATTCAAATGATCAGGATCGCTATCCGGCTTCTGCAGAGCTTAATGATGAGCTGATCATTTGAATCAGGTGTGTTGGAAGAGGGACACATCTAAAACTTGCAGGACGGCGGCCCTCGAGGACCGGAGTTCGACACCCCTGCATTAGACTCACGGGGTTAAAGCGAATGTATGGGTCACGCTGTGGGAACGAGGTGAAAGAAAAGATAACCTGCAGGAATAAAGTGATCCTCCTCATTTACATGTGACACCGACAGCTTCACTAGAATCATCCCCAGTACAGAAATCTATATGAAACGACTACCAGCCAACACACAGAAACAGAACCGTCACTAGAACATGACTTTGTGCTGTAGAAACAAGATTTTCAGTGTTGGGGTGAATGTAATATTTGCAAACACGAACTGTAATTTCCTCTGAATGGAACCATAATTTACAAAACAAACATCATTCTGTGTTAAGGGAGGCTTGTAATTAGCGACTGAGACCATCAGTTTATGAGGAAAATGTTCACTGAGGTAATAAATCAAGTCAGAATTAGACTAATTGTCTCATAGACTTAATATCCATAATTATTGGTGAAGACGTGTTAAAAGCTTTAAAATAAATTCAGTTTTTATCGCAGAAGCTCGTCTCACACTGAAAACTGTAGAAAAATGTCACCTTCAACTCAAATGACTTGTTGGCAAAAGGGGCTGTACGTAGTATTAACATCAAGGGTGCTGATAATTGTGATTTGATAAAAGAATTATTTTTTAATGTGGGATTTTTTTCACACTGAATAAATGTGCTTGAATTAAAGGTTGAATTTTCTTATTTTTTTTTCATTATGGTCCAATATTATTTAGAAAAAAACTGAATTTACTAGAAGCTAAAGAACACATATTAACCAATAATTAGTTCTGTGGTGTTATTTGTTTTGAGGCCACAGTCGTCGCCCCCTGCTGGCTGTTAGACAGAATGCCGCTTCAACGTTTCACTTCATAAATCTGGAGGCTGCATCCATATTTAATAAACAGCCTGTGGTCTCATAGTCTGCACCAGCAAAGACACAAATGCTGCTGCTAAAAAAATCTAAACAATCTGAGTTCAGTATTCGTTAAGGTCTTTAACTCCACCTGTGACCCGTTAACACGCCTCCTCCTGCTCTTACCCAGCGCCGCCTTGTCCAGGAAGTGCAGCTCGGTGTAGAAGGACTGCAGCTCCGGGTATTTCTCCTGGATGATGCCGACGATAAAGTGCAGCAAAGTCTGCCTGCGGTCCGTAGATTTAGTGTCCAACAGCTTGGAAGAAACAATACGACATCAGATGACTACTGGATTATCGACAGAAACTCAATTTAAAAATTAGCTCGTAGCTGCAAACGAGTTCACGCACCAAGTCCAGACTCTGCAGGCGGAAGCCGTACGCTGCTCCTCGCTTGCTGCTGTTCATGTAGTTTCCAAATGCCAAGATGATCTTTAGACCAGAAACAAGAGTCACAAGGTTTGCTGTCATTAATGCTCCTGATTTAAACGCACCGACTGCAGTGTCACGGTACGATATTTATCAAACAGGAAGGACTAGACGGACATCAAGTGATGTCATGTACAATAAGGCGCTGATAAACAAGAGTAAATCTAAACCTGCTAACCGATAAACTGACCTGCTGTGAAATCCTGATCAGTGTTTTCTCAATGTCAGGAATCATTGATAATTATTGGTAATAATAAAGTTACTGCTGTTGAATAGAATAGAATAAAACTTTATTGATCCCTTTGGTGTAAACCTCAGGGAAATTGTCAAAAATACTCTTGCAGGTATTTAACAAACTCAGAGGAAACAGTCCTGAACAGCTGGAAGCAACAAACCACACTCCACTTCCTGGATTACATTATTTATTGATGGGTGTCATTAATCTGACCTGCTACAGATTCTGTAAAATTAAAAAAAAAAAACAATAATTACCTCCAGAATTTTCTTCAACTTGCTGGAAGATTTGAGCGACATCGAGGCGGCGATGATGGCGTTCAGTTGCTGCAAGAAACATGTCAACGGGTCAATAGACGGTTACAACCTGCTGCCTTATCTGTAGTTTTTTTTTACAGTTCATATTAAAGGAGCAGTCTTGTATGTTGGGGATTATGTTTATTTGCTTTCTTGCAGAGTGAGATGAAAAGATTAACACAACTGTAGAGTAAAATGTAAAATCAACGATAATGTTTTCACCTTTTTCAATGTGCTTTTATAAAACGTGTTGATTTTATGAGTCGTCTGTTTTATTCTGTTGAGCGCTGAAGCAGTTGGATTTTGAAACGTGCTCTACAAATAAAGATCATTACCATTATTACTATACAAAGCTTTTCTTCAGTGGTAAAAACATGAGGTGCTAACAGCTAATTTGGTTCCAACTTGCTAAGATGCTAAAAAAATGTATATGTATCTGGTTCTAGGTCGTGTCTTAGTTCAGGAACGCATGGCAGTATGATGTCTTAGTCTGACACCAACAGACGTAGATTTCGGGGTTGCAGGTCATATGTAGCCTCTAACTCATTAAGTCCAGTTTATCTTTATATAGATAAAGACATTTCTAGCATCAATTGTTGCAAGAAAAGTCCCTAGAATGCAGGAAATCAGGTGTTTGATGCTTGAAATCTCCTGCTTCGTGTGTTGCCCCTCAAACCAAACCA
Organism: Stegastes partitus; assembly: GCF_000690725.1. Taxonomy (NCBI): domain Eukaryota; kingdom Metazoa; phylum Chordata; class Actinopteri; family Pomacentridae; genus Stegastes; species Stegastes partitus. The sequence continues at coordinate 118,711 of NW_007578774.1, forward strand.
TGTTTACATCCCCCTAAAAAAACTGATGAAGTGATTTTGTGCAGCTCTGAAGAAGCTGCTGCTGTAAACGGAGACACCAGGAGTCCTTTAACTCACTTCAGTGTCTTTGTCAAACACGTTTCAGGTGATAGACCGTCCGACTGGACTCACCGGCTGGATGAGCTGGACGCTCTCGGGGAAGTTGCCCATGAAGGTGAGCGTGCTGATGCGCTGCGACAGTCGCGGGATCTTGCTGAACCGGACCATGAAGCGGTCCTCCTCGCTGAGCTCGTCCAGGTTCCGGCCGTCGCACTCGTAGCCGTGGATCAGCTTCGTCTCGTACTCGGTGGGGATGAAGCGCTCCAGGAGCTCCAGGAAGTCCAGGCTCAGGGCTTTCTGGTTGTACCTGAGGGGACGGCAGCGACGTGAATGTGCGCCCTGATGATTTACCGTCATTCAGCTAAACCTGACTTCAGCTCTTACGTCTCGATGGCGCAGCAGATGTCCGAGGCAGCCATTCCTTCCTTACGCAGGGTGATGGCCAGGTTCTTGGCCCGGTTGGGCTCCATGAGAGACACTTTGCTGGGAGTCTTGTGGGCCATCTTCATCTTCAGGGTCCCCAGATCGACGGGGGTGGACTGAGCTTTGGTCTTAAACTGCTCCTCAAAGGCCGCCATGTTCAGCTCCTGGTTGCAGTCCAGACAGACAAACGGATAATTAATCAGAGCTCCAGTATAAAACAAAAGATAATCTGATTTCAACTACTTTACTGTGAATCACCTGCACACCAGACTTCAAATGTTTATAGAATATTACTACCTGCTTTTTTTTTTTCTTCATAAACTCTACAAACAATATAAAAAGCCTCCATCATAGCATTTACATGAAATTAGGTTATTTTATTTTCTAAAAAACAAAGCTAGATGTTATAAAAGTCCAACAAAAGTCATATTTTTTAGCTTATTTTTGAGTTTCCAGTAAACCTCAGTGGGTTCCTTCCACCTACGCTCAGACTTTTTGGAGAAAAATGTAAATTAATGACTTTGTGTTTGTTTTGTGACCTCATGTTGACGTGGTGTGACTTCAAGGATTAATCCATTATTTTTGGCGGTGGGGGGAACGCACTACTGTTTAGAACTGGTCCAACCTAATGGAGACTTCTACGTCTGACGTATTTAATGTTTACGTGGCTCATTTAATTCATCTACAGACAATGTGTAGACTGTTTTTCCGAGAGTATTCCATGATTTTCTCTTGTTGTCTGCAGGCCTGAAATTTGTGCCTCGTTCGGATGAAACCCAGAAGACGAAACACAAAGCGATCGAACCTCTAAGACGTGTTCGTCGTCCAGCTCGTTGAAGATGGTTCCTGCCACCTGGTTGGACTTGAGGGCCTGCCAGTTGAACAGCGGCATCCGGTATTTGGTCTGAATGGGCTTCTTCTTTTTACAAGCTGCAGGAAAAGTCAGAAAACGTTCAGAGAATTCACAAAACTGAGCTAAAACCTGTTTCAGCGTCCAAACAGAACCTGATCTAAAGCTGTAAAACCTGCCCGACTCACCTGAACTCCCACCCGTCCCCTCGGCTGACAGCTGGGTCGTACCACCTGCAGGAGGCAGCGGGGGAGGTGGAGCTGCTGGAGGAGGAGGTGGAGGAGGAGGAGGAGGTGGAGCTACAGCTGAGGCTGGAGGAGGAGGAGGAGGAGGAGGAGGAGGAGCTGGAACCATCACTGACTGTGGAGAAGCTTCAGTTGTGGACTGTGAGGAGGTTCGAGCTGCTTCACGGTTGTTCCCTGAATCAGGTTCGTCTCCAGCTGTCAGAGGAACAACAACAGGTTTGTGTAACTTTACATCCTGTCTTGGTGTCCTTCATATTGAACATCTGATGGTCAAAACCAGACCAACTCCTGTTAACGTCCACAGCAAAGCATCTCCACGAATCACCGTTACCTCACCAAACTATACTTGATGGACACGGCAGTATCTGTTGTGAATTCTGGTTCTTAAATTAATCTTTAATGATTCTAAGTCAGGCTGTAAGGTGGCTCGGTGTTTAGCACGGTCGCCTCACAGCTAGAAGGTCGCCGGTTCGCGTCCCAGTGAGGACACCCAGGATCTTTCTGTGGAGTCTCCATGTTCTCCCCGTGCAGCGTGGGTTCTCTCCGGGTTCTCCAGCTTCCTCCCACGAGGTCCAAAAACATGCTGAGGTTAATTGGTGATTCTAAATTGTCTGTAGGTGTGAATGTGAGTGTGCTTGGTTGTCTGTCTCTAAGTGTAGCCCTGTGATAGACTGGTTACCTGTCCAGGTGAACCTGTCTTCACCCTGAGTCAGCTGGGATAGACTCCAGCCCCCCATGACCCTGGTGAGGACTAAGGTGTAGAGATGATGATGGATGTATCTCATATTGTACTTAAATGTTTTTCACAACAGGAGTGGATCCAAACTCGTTCTTCTGCTACTTCAGGATGTTGAGTCTGAGCTTGAAAACTTCATGTTTCTCCTGAACTTCTGAAGTTATAATAAGCTAATTATAAAGCGACTGACTTCTGTAAGTCTGAAAATATTCATAGTATGATGGTCCATTTGACATCGCTTCATTCAACATGCTGACGGTTTCATACATATAGAATCAGCTGGTTCTGAGGGAGGCACTGACTGATTGTTCATCTGAATTCTGACACCTCATCAGCAGATTGTTTCTATGAACCGTCCTGTGTGAACTCTGCAGTGGATAAAATCAGGAAATCTGCAGTTTCAGAAATGTCGTCCTCACTCTTTAGTTTGTATCTGCAGGATCGTATGCTGCTGCTCTGCCTCGTTAATCAATCAGCTGATTGGATGCATCCGAAATGACACTAAAAATTTGCTACTGGTTAAATTTGAACACGACATTTTGGTGATTATTTTGTCTTCAGAGCTGCGTCGGCTCGGATCAGATTTGCGTTTGATAAATTCTATCTGTGCAGGTCGCTGAAACAAATCAGATGCTCTGAATGCAGCTGATTAAAATTATTGTTTTTGGATTTAATTTTGTACTAAGGCTGCAGGAGAGAAGCAAAAACCTGCTGTTTCATGCTACTTTTGATCTGTTTCTTCCTAAACCTAAACTTTGACTTGACCTGGAGGACGAACGGTTTCAGGAGGATCAGATTCGTGTCACATGCAGGTTAACACACAGTCAAGTCCTCACTAGAAAAACTACAAACACGAGGGAAACGGTGAACGCATGATGCTGCCAAAAGCATTAAAAATAGTACGAATATAAACGTGAACAGTCTTTATTCACAGAGAAAGCATCCAGTGAATGTGTCAGAATGATAAAAGCAGCTGCAGGCGTTTGCTCCACTCACCTCCTTTCTGCTGCACCACCTGGACGTGGAGGCGTCCGGAGGAGGACCTCTCCATCCGGACCAGGCCCTGCTCCACCAGAGCCTGGACCTGGACCTCCAGCTCCTTCAGGTTCTGGGTGGACCGGGCCTGGTCCCTCTCTCTCTCCTTCTCCCGCTCATGTTCCAGCTCTCGCTCTCGTTCTCGCTGCTGCAGCAGAGTCACCTGAGAACACGACTCTCGGAGGCTCTCCTGAAACACAGCAGCAGCTGCTTCAGAACGCAGCTGGAGAACAGTTCTGGAACAAATCTGGCAGCAAAGGTGCAGCAAGAAATAGTGTAACGCTGTTAAATTCACAGATCTGTAAGATGATGACATTGTTAGCTGATTTAAATTCAGCAATAGATAATAATAATAATAAATGATATCGATAATAATCTGTGCAAATAAAAAGACATAAAACCTTTTTTTCTCACAGTCTGACATTAAATCAGACTAAAGTTTTCCTGTTTTAAGTCAGTTAGGATCACCAACATTATTTCTATTTGCTAAACGCCAGAATAATGAGAGAGAGGGTTTTTTTTATGACTTCCTTCAAAGTCAGAAGTTTCCATCCATCTCCTCAGTATCTGCTAGCGTTGCCTTTAAACTCTATGACTTTGGGTCAAACGTTCTGGGTTTCCTTCCACAAGCTTCTCACAACAGTCTGATGAGTTCTGGCCCATTCCTCCTGACAGAACTGGTGGAACTGGGTCGG
>NW_007578774.1:123534-139261 GCF_000690725.1 Stegastes partitus
TATAGTTTGATTCTGTGGATGCTGTCATTTGTAAATGAAAGATAAATGTAGTGAAAAGAACAAGATGTTAATATAGTGAAATTTAAATATTAAGGGGGTTAAAGTGGAATACACATTTGTATTCCTAAACTTTAATCCACAAGTTTAGTTTTGAGTTGTGAACTGTCCCACTCGGCACACGCCTTTATTCTTAAAAAACAATAATTACATCTTCTAGATTCTTCTCTAAAACTTTCTCTTGAAGCCACGAGCGCTCACGATTTCAGTTCCAGTAATGATCAGATTCTGCTTCATGAGAAGATGAAGAGTGTCTTGCTTGTTGCATTATATAATCAGATTGTCTTTATGTTCGCGGCACCGGTACATTAAAAAACTCATTAATATGCTAATTTATGCAGCCGGTAACAACGAAATCCAATCACAACATCTAAGTGTAAAGTATGAGGCTTGTGCTGTCTGTTTATCTGGAACTCTCGCGTTCACGAGAACAGCGAGCTTCCTCCTAATTAAGCTCATTAGCTCCATCATCGCAGTGTTTTTTTTTTTTTATACCAACACATTTATCTGTGCCCGCTGCACATCTGGTGTCAATTTGAACTTGTTAGCGAGAAGAGTCAAGGAGTTAAAACTGTTTATGAGAAAGCTGTTTTAGCTCATTAACATGCAGATTTATGCAGAAAGGTGCTTCATAATCTCATCAGATCATCTCCTACATATGGAGAAGCAGCGATGCTACCATCAACTTTCTATACGCTTACATAATGTGGCGCACAAAGACAGACGGACGCTGGTGACAGAGCGAGTCAGAGCCACTGTGATTTCACTGTTTGCTTTTCTACATAAACTCCAGATGAAAGATGACCTAAAATGGGTTTTCTTTAAAAAGAAAATATTCAATTTGGTGCAGTGAATAGAATAAATAACAGCAGCACTCATCAGGCTTTTTTCTCTTTATATGTTGAGAACACTAAAAAACAAATACCAGACACTTGGTGATCAATGCTTGTTTGTCACCAGCGTCCCAGTAAAGTCAAGCTTTTCTACCTGAGTGTGTGTTTTCCTTCCACTGTGAAGTTTTTAACCACTATTTAAATCTACACTGTGCAGCGTAGCATCATTCATATGACACATTGAATCAGTGGACATTTGTTGTGCTGATATTTAAGTTTTCGTCAACAGACACAAGGTTTAGGTTGTACAAGTTCTGTTATAACTGCAAATGAAGCCCAAGAACAGCGTCCTGGTGGACTGCAGTTTGTCTTACACTCGAGTTTTGGTCGGAGGTCATTAAGCGTCTCAGAAGTCTTTGTCACGGCGCCCGCTGCTGGCTAAACCCCTTCAGTGCTTCATTATCGTAACTTTAATGGACCTGAAGTGGGTTCTAACACCCTAGTTTCCTTCTATCTTCTTTCAGTTCGGCAGGTAAACTGTTCTCTACCTTGAGCAGCTCCACTTCTTTGGTGGTCTGAATGAGCTTCTTCTCCAAGTCGGACACTTTCTCCATCGCCTCCCTCTCGCTCTCCTGAAGTCTGCTGTTCAGCTGTGAGGACAGAGCAAAGTGTTCATGCATGTTTCTACACAAAGAGCAGCAACAAGAGACACAGTGATGATGAATCTTCTCATAGTTTAATCGTAGCAGCTGGACTCGCTTGAGTTCCTTGAAGACGTTTCATCCAAGAGGCTTCATCAGACGAGTTGGGGTTCCAGATTGGGGGCTGGTTGCTCCTCCCCCCCGTTAACTGAAACTCAGGTGTTAACGGCTCCTGAAGGATATCTGGAACTCCCAACTAGTCAGTCAGAGCTGATGAAGCCTCTTGGATGAAACGTCTTAAGCGAGTCCAGCTGCTATGACTAAACTACCAGAACAACCATGAGCTGGATGACTGAGGATCTTCACAGACAGTGATGATGAGAAAACATGATGTAAAGTCTGAAGGCTTTTATCTGAACTGTGCAGCTGATGTGTAAAACCTTCACTTATTGCTCATTTTAGAAAATAATTTAGTAGCTAAATCAAATAAAAATGTGAAACTTCCCAGTCAGAGGCTGCAGAGCTGGAAGTTACTGCTACGCTGCTAAGCTAAGCTAAGCTAGTTAGCTTTAGCACCACTAGTTTATCTTGTTTCGTTCTTTGCTTTTTGCAGTTGGAGAATCTGTTTCTCTCGTTATGATCAGTTTTTGCATCATTTGCAAGAAACAAAAACTCCAACATGACCAAGACATCAACTAGTTTGAATACAGGAAACAAGGAAAATGGTAAATAAAAGATGCTTCTGTTTTATTTCAGTCTACATGTTTCTGATTCAGGCGGCTGCTGTGTTGCTAAGCTAACTGTGCAGCCTCCACCTCCGTTTAGAGATTTTAGGGAATAAAGAGTCAGAACTGCATTTTTTGAGGCAACCTTCCAAAGAAGTAGATTTTTGCATGAAGCATAATAAACGTTTGTTAAAGGGACAGAATTTAGCAGCCTGGAGTGGACGTTTTACTGTATCATAAATCTCTACCTGAGGCGACTATGTCTGACCGAACAACCTGCATATCCATCCGCTGGTTTAGAGCTACAGCAGATATGGACAATATGCCACGTGGACATGAAGTCAGGCTGTAGTCAGTGTGTTGTGGTTTGTGTGTGTGTTGTGTATCCACCTGTGTGTTGTGTTCCTGCAGCTCCTCCATGTGTTCCAGCAGAGCGTTCTTGGTTTCTGCGTCCTCCAGTAGAGCCCCGACGTCGAACACATTGTCCAGGTAGGCCTGAATCTGCACCAGCAGCCTGTCGCTCTCTGTGAACTTCAGCTTCTACACACAGGACAGAACAGATCAGAAACATATATAAATCCTCGTGCAGGTAGGGAGTCTCCACTCTGTCATAAATACAACATCTACAGGCTCAGTGGGTGGACTTGCCTCCAGGTAGTCGTCCAGTCCGTGCTGAGTGAACTCGTGCTGCAGGTGAACTCTGAAGTTCATGTTTTCTACTGAGTGAACCACGATGTTGATGAACTGCATGCAGGCCACCTGGTGGACAAACGGAGGAAACACTGAACCTGTTTCACATGCAGCAGCCTCGACTACAAGCCGAAGCTGCCAAGTTTTTAATTAGAACCACGACACATGAGCACAAGGCTCCTGCTTACACCGACTCCCAGGACGTCTGAGGACAGATTTTACTTTTAAATTACACCCAGAGCCAGAACTGATAGAAACAGGAAGTACTGTCATATTCACATGTTATGAATCTGTTGTGACATGCTGTTTCAGCAGGAACAAAAAAACGACCAAATCTAAGCTTATATTTCATTAAAATCACTTTATTTTACACATTTTAGTTAAAAACGCACCAAAAATGAACAGTTTGCTCTGATCGTATTCTGTAAAAACCATAACGTGGCTCCTCAGTACAACGAGAAGCCACTAAACCACTAGACCACCGTGACTGAAATTCACATTCAGAGATTAAAAAAGAGCAAAATGAAACCTACTGGATCAATAAATAAATGCAGCATGGCTCAGAAACAGAGGAGCAGGTTGTTGGACGATACATTCAGCTGATGGTGGAACATCTCTGGAGAGATGATGAGCAGTTTGGAGACAAACGTTAAGTACTTAAATATCTATATCATGTAGTGTCACTATTTCTTTTAGCAGTATTGGTCACACCTGTTAAAGAAAATGTTGGTTTCAGGTTTGTAGTTTATTTCAACTTTAATTTTCTCTTTCTGTTCTTATAATTTGTGAGAATTTTTGAGTTTTCTCTCCTTGAGTTTTTAGAGTTCAGATTGTTTGAACCTAATTTTAGCTGAAATCCTGGTTTTACTTCAGTTTTCATTTATTCTGAGCTTTTAATAATGTTTTTACTTTTACCGACACAGTTTTCAGGCATAAAATCTGGTTCCAACAGCAAACTGAAGTGTTTAACGCTCGTGTTCAGGTGTCTTGGTGTTTTGGTGTCCACATACTTTTGGGCATATTGTGTATTCTATGGAAACAGAACAACCACGACTAGAAGGACAGAGAGGTCTTCTACGTCGGTATACATCAGTTAGAAAACCGTAAAGCTTTAAAAAAAAAAAGTTGAATGTCTTTAAATAATTCATCAACATGTGTTGCTAGCAGCGCTGAGATGATGCTGGTTCTACACGCTATAGATATTCCTGTTTATATTTTTACAGCCTGGACAAACAGTGACATTTTTTTTTTCTAATTTTCTGAAGATTTGTTCTTTTATGATGTCTTCTTGTTGTTGCACAGCCTTGAGGACAGGCACTTTGCGTTTCACTGCACAAACTATATAAACATGTGGCCGGAAAAAAAAAAAAAAGCCTCTTGAACATCTTTCACACAACTCCAGACAGATGTTCCACCATCAGCTGACTGTATCCAACAACCTACTCCTCTGTCCACTGTCTCTGAGCCATGCTGCAGTGATGATATTGATCCAGTGTTTGTCAAGTGACTGTTGGTCACAGTAACACAGTGAAATGTGTGTTTTTTGTGCATATAAGTGAACGAATCCTCACCATGAAGTCGATGTTGCTGTCTTCATTGCGGAAATATTCCATGAGCTTCTCGAACCTGCTTTTCTCTCCACAAACCTGAAAAACAACAACAGATGGTTGAAATGAATCACCACAAAGCTGCTGGTTCTTGTTTTTATAGGCTCGGTGGTCATCTCTGGTAAATGTAGGCGAAGGCTTCAGGACCTGCTGCTGATGGTTTACTGGTGAGTGCACACATGGGGGCAGTGTGTTCACACACATCATCCACTCTGCTCTGCTGCTCAGGTCACGCAGCGGCTTTCATAAATACCTCAGCAAACATACAATCTAATTAAACAGCAGCGCGCACGGAGTTTGTTTGCAGAGAAGACTGGGACAAACAGAAAGAACAATGACTGTAATGAAACCGGCGTGATTCCTTCTGCAGGAGCAAACAAGGCTTCGTGTTTTCCCCGAGCGCCGCCGTGTCACATGTTTGTTGGGAGTGAAACCCAGAAAATGTGGCGACGGTGGTGTAATTGTGTTTTCCTCAGCAGATTCCCCGTCTCCCCGGTTGTCGTGTTCTGCCCTGCCTTCCCCTTTTTGCCCACTCATGTCCACTAAATAATGCAGCGCTGCAACCTGACGGCTGCACAAGCCAAAACAAAGGCTGCTGCTGAGGGACACATGAACCAGCTGCTGGCTCTGGGCCCGCCGGCCTCCACGTTACCGCCTCTATCGCTCTCTACATCTTCCTCCGACTTGCCCACACACTCGCTGCTGCTGCAGCAAAACATGCGGCGCTCGCAGTGATACTGGAGTCTCTGCTGTGGCACCTGATGCTGCTTTACTCTGGCAGCAGAGGGACGGTGATGCCAGACAGTCTGGTTCGTACTAATGGAGAAGTTTTAATTCATCACTTCATTCTTTTTGCTTTATTGACCCAACAAGCAGTTTCTGGGCGTCTTTTGCTCCTTTTCATTTTTTACTGCAACAGAAAGTCCTGCACCTCTGTTCAAACTCCAGCAGCTGCCTTCGGTGCAGCAGGACTCTGCCATAAATCAGGAAACAAAGACAAAAAAAGTTCAATTTATTTTTTATTCCAAACAGTGAAAACAACCTGGAATCAACACGTGTCCTCAGGTGTTATCACTACTAGAATAAACAGTAGCTCCACACATTATAGATGTTTTACTATTTACGTCTCTACAAACTGCTTCCTTCACTCTCCTCTGAAAGGTGTTTCACCACGCTGAAGGTCTCTCCCAACACTTTATAAAGACCTTCAGCTCATTGTTTAGCAGGCCACCTTGAACTTCACCACTTTCCGTCACTCTCTCTGCTCCCTTGGTGCCATTTCTCAGAGATAATTCTCTAATACGCCACTTAACACGACCGACTGAGCAGCAAACGGCAGACAGACGCAGTTAGAAGCTAGCTGGTGAACAAAGTGGAGCGTTTAGCAGCTAAAGAGCAGCATGTGCTCCAAAACCAGAGCTAAATATTGTACCTGTGTTCATCAGCTGGACACAAACTCTAAATGAGTGCCAGCGCTCCTCCATGCTCGCTAGTTGTGGAAATAAGCAGCAGTTTATGGAGTTTGTGTTCACGTTACAAAGAAAACATCAAAAACTGACCAAACTTAACACATACAACACTTTTACACACTAAAGATATTTGACTCCTTCCATTCCTACAAACTCTGCTCATGCTTCACCGTGCCGAGTGTATCGTCAACAACTCGCTCCTCTGCTCACTGTCATTGTATTGAGCCGGTCTGTTTGTGTGGAAACACTTCCTGCAGTTCAACTAAAAACGTTGTTTTCGTCACGTGACTCATCGTCCAAATGAATGAGGAAGTAGTTTGATGTAGAATTTCGTCTTTTAACATGCGGTTGATGTAATACAAGTAGTTTTGGAGCCTAAACCAACCAAACAATGACCAATATGAAACACTGAACACTACACCTGAAAACAACGCCCCCCCACTCTGGACCAAACCCTTTGTTCTTGGATGACAGTCCAGTTATTGACTCCCTTTACTGCATTTAAATAACAGTGAGGACACATGAACACGTCACTTCCTGCATTCTGAAGTCACGCAAAACCAAATTTATTCCTTTTATGCATCAGTTTATGGTGTTCATTTGTCCAAGACGAAGGGAATTTGAATTTAAGAGCGTTTACATTCAGGTGAGCAAATTAAAACCACATTCATGCTCCTCCTGAGTAAACCCACACTGTGCCGAAGGTCTGACTCAAACGTCAACACTTGCATTCAATGATTAATCATATTTAATAGTAAAACGGCACTAAAGCAGCCGTTGGGTCTCGTTAAATGCTGTTAAAAGTGCTTCTGGATCTGGAGCCAGAATTAGAAGGAGGTTGCGGGGCAGCTTTCTGACGTGACTAATAATAAACCCACGTAGTTCAGGTTCACGTCTGTCTGCAGGAGGCAACAGTTGCCGCCTTCTCGGGCCGAGGAGGGTCAGAGGCGACCCGACACGTGTGTCGCATATTTCCGCCTCCTGGGTCGGTGTCGTCTGGTGGCGGAACAGCTGGATGGAGCAGCTGTCGGGGCCGTTTGTTCTGGGTTCCCCCTAAACCTGCATTAAAGGAGTCGGTGGAACGCTGCGACCCTGAACTACGTCAGGCTTCAGGTTTAAAATACTGTCTGAGTGCCGCTGAGTCATCCCGACTGATGCTGGAAACACACAGCGGACATAAAAGTCTGTACGGTCGGGTAGGAAAGAAGGGTTTTGTAGAGCTTTGTGGAAAATAAAGAATTATTCAGCTTACCTGCACTTACACTCACTTCATTTTAAATAATTTATTTCCTTTGTTATTATTATTATTATTATTATTATTATTATTACTATTGTTATTATTATTATCTTGTCTTTTTTGTAAGCTGTTTTAATCACTTTTAATTATTCGATAAATCTTTGTGCACTCTAATCAACTTCTGTCCACTGTTTCTAATTTCTATTTTAGTTAATTTAATTTGTATATCGTTTGCCTGTGGGGCACTTTGAATAACCATAAATGGATATAAACAGTAAATGAACAAAGCGTTACATAAAACAAGAACAATTTTAAGGAGTAAATCATAAATACATTAATAATGTACGAATCAACCAATCACATTCCCTCTAAAGGTTAAATCGTAATTAATAACAACTTGGCATTAATTAAACTTACTTCAGCCCCATTTAAGTCCAGCTGGAGGATCTTTCTTGATTTTTTGGGGAGATTAAAACCCAAAATATGAATATTCTAAACGTGTTGAGCATCATTTTTCATCACTTTTATTTATTTTTGTTTTGTGGGTTTGATCAAAGAAATTAATTTACAGGAAGAAATCAAAGAAACAAGATGTTTTCACGAGTCACGCTTAAATCGGTCCAACTCTTTGAAAGTGTGAAACCTTCTGCGTATCTTCAGCCTCGTTTCACACGTGAAAGCTGGCGTTTGATTAAATCGAGTTCAACCCCGAGACGCTCAAACTTCCGTAAACCGGCTGCCGAACAGATTCACGACTGTGTTGTAAATGGCTGCCGGTCACCACGGCAACCGTCGTCTCACCTCCTTGAAGTTGTCGAAGGCGGAGAGGATGATGTCATGACCTCCTCTGACCAAGCAGACGGCCGCCAGCAGCTCCAGCACCAGAGCTTTGGTCCTGAGAGCAACGATGGAAGCACATTTAGGTCACGGCTGGAAAGTAACTGAGTACATTTACTCCAGTACTTGTGCGTTACTCAGTTACTTTACAAATTAAGACGTTAGCATGAAAAACACACAAGTTAGAAACAAGCACAGCTGGAACAGTCGGTTGCTTCGTCTGCAGGAAAATGTTGAAAATGAGACGTTTTTTATTTAAAGTTTCTAAATATTTCATGACGGCAGGTTTCCAGTGTGAAGATTTTCCTTCTAATTATTTTCGTTTCGTTTTAACATTTTGAAAAAAAACCCTCTGAACCCAAAACCTGCCGACAGGTCTGGATCAAAGGTTCTCATTAGTGTGTGATATTAGCACTTAGACTGACTTCACTCCTGATCTGGAGGATTTCTACATTAACGAAGGCGTTAATAACGAGTTCTGCTGAACTCTGTGGAGTTGTGTCGTGTCGGCAGTACCTGGGGTTTCTGTCGTGGAGGCTCAGCGTGATCTCGTTGACACAGCAGGGATGTTTCATCACCTGGTTGAACCCCGACTGGAAAACAAAAACCAGAAGAGTCACGTTTAAAACGCCGTCGACTCGTGTTCTTTGTACGTGTTTCTGTGTCTGTATCTTTTATCTGTCCTTGTAGTTTATGTTTTACTCCGTAACCTCTTTGTAACGTCTAATCAATGTAATTTCTTTACATTTCTCACATTGTTATTAAACGACAACAATCTGCTCATTTGTTAGATTGAAATATTACAAACAACAGAAATAAACATGCAGCATGAAGCACTTTAGTAAAAGTTCAACTTAAAAATCAAGTGAAATAATTCAATATTCTAACAATAAGTCAATATTTAGATATTTTAAGTCAAACTTATGACCTCATACTTATGAATTAGTGAAACTGTTTAATCAAACTCTGAAATTTGGACTTTGATGGTGAAAATCTGAATTTTAAACTTAATGGACCCAAAATGTGGAAAATGAAAGTCAAAGTTCTTAATTTGTTTTAAATTCAAATCTAGATTTTGACTTTGTCTAATAATGTCAACATGGACAACATGTGTTTGCCTCATATTAATGACATTATTCACCTGATTAGAAGTGATTCCACTTAGAAAATCCTAATCTAAATTTAATCTGGCTCTCAATCTAAAAAACGAAAGTTCTTTATTTGTTTTGTAAAATAACAAAAAACATAGAACATCTGTTTTTAAATTCATAATTAGGACGTCATTTGCCTTAATTATTATAAGTGATTCGACCCAAAAATATAACTTTTAACTCACGTCTCAGAAAAACATCATTTGACTTAGAAATTATAATTTGGATTTAATGTCCCCTAATTTGGAAAAAAAAACAAGTCAAACTTATGATTTTGTGTCTCTTGGGAGAAAAAAAAACTTGATTTGATGCCTGTAATTAAAAATCTAATCAGCTGGAATGAAAGGAAGAGAAAGTTTGTCGTTATGAAGTCGTAACATAACTTGACGTTTGATGGTTTGTTTCTGCGCCCTGTGGAGACGAATTTCCACAGCATCGACATAACGAGCACAGAACGCAATAAACCGTAAAAACCTGGCGAGCAGGCGGCCGTAAATACCTGGTAGTTCATGATGGCACGTAAACACATGATGCAGAGATGAACGTCGTCCTTCTGGCTCACGACTCGAGAGCTCCTCAGGGCTTTTCTGGTTCAGAGACAAATCAAAGCTGCACTAAGACGTGTTTATTATTACCTGCTCGGTGTCTGCAGAGTTCACTGAGGTAAAAATAGGACGTTTGGAGATATTTTTAACATCACGTCGAGCATCATTTAATAATTTACCTCCTAAACTGTGACAGCGTACCGGTAGGAACAAAAATCCCAGAATTATTTACGACTTTAGTTCCTTTTCTTAGTGTTTTTAACAATAATTTGTCATAATGTGGATGAATCAACGTCCCTTCTTAGTCCTGCTCTTAACGAACAGCAGCTGCATTGAGTTTATTATTATTTATTCCTGAGTTTACAACACAATCAATCCACACATCGACCATCACGTCCCACCAAAACACTGAGAAGTCATCAATCAAGCCCCTCTTGTGACTATTTTCAGCGTCTCTTCACCTGCTGACGTTTCTCACGTTCACACTCTGAGCGAGAGGCCGACAGCCACATTTCTATGTATTTGCTATGAGAGGAATGCAGTCGTCTGATTTTAAAGGCAAACATGCGTCTGCTCACGAGCTACGAGTTCATTGGCGGCGTTGCGAGCCAGTAACTCGCAGTTAAACTTGAACCTGGTGTAGTTTAAGCACTGAAACACTCCCACAACAACTCATTACAGTCGTTTTATTTCTTCGACAGTCATTAAAAACCTGTATATCAGAATCGTAAGCAGCTCGTTTAACCTTTACAAAGTTCTCTGGTTTTGCTGCCACCCGAGGCGCTCACCATCCAGGAGCTTCAGATCGAACCACCAACAACCGGCTTTACTTCCTGAGACTCATTATTTTTGAGCTAATGTGACTAAACACGACTTTTCACTTTCAGGCTGAAGCAGCAAAAATAAAATTCAATTGTAATTGTGGATAATAATCACGCATTAAGTTTAAACATACAGATTGTTGGGAACTTTTGGCTTCAACACAGACTGTATATACGAGATGGATGTGAGAAGTTCCTCTAACAGCCAGCAGGGGGCGACTCCTCGAGTTGCAAAATGCAGTCAGAGTGCAGGAGTCGGTTGTTTTGTTGCCTCGGTGAACGTTTTCCTGTTAAATTTATGGTCTCAATCACTAGTTTCAAGACTTCCTCAATACAGAATGATGCTAATTTCGTAAATTAGATTCCCGTTTAGAGGAAACTGGACGATAAATTGGAGGATGTTTGAGGACGTAGCTGCCTTGAGTTCATGAGTTTTCACACATTTTGTCTGGTTTCAAAAAAACAACAAACCAAATTTCAGACTCAAGGTTTCTAAACAAACCAACAGGAGACATCACGGTGGCGACATCCTCAGTCCTTCATTCATAACTTAATTTACGGAGGGGATTGGGAGCGATTGTCTAAAAAATATATGTTTTATCTTTATTCCCAGTAAAGCTGTTGTTGTCTATTTGTCGGTTTTTGCTGTCAAACAGCAGGAAAAGTACGACCTCATGACTTCACATTACATGTTAACCAGCAGTCACTTCAGACACTTTCCCAATTCGTGGTTCTTCACGGCTAAAATATTGATATTTTAAATGCAACGCTGACAAATTAGCCAAACACAGAAGCTAAAAACACCAACTGTGCTGTGAATTCAGAGAATTCCTCGTCAAATAATCACAAGGGACAAAGCTGGAAGCAGTAGAAAGTCCCAGTCAACTGTTTTTCACACAAACATGGAGAGTTTTCTTCCTGAAGGGGGCGGAGACAGCAGCAGCTCATTGGATTTCAGCTCATTTAGAGCTGGACAAGGACCAGGAGTGGTGACATGAACCAGTTTGAAGTATTTCAAGCTACGTAAAAAACACTGGGGACACTATGAGACATTCAAAAGGGGCTCAAAGTAGGACCTTTACTGTGAATGGGGTTTAAATAAGTTGCTGAACTCCAACATGTGGGAGAAGTCTTGGGTGTCCACGTATGTGCATCCATGTGAGGTCATTCTTTGATTGCTAAAAACTTGATATTTAACTTAATTTTCTTGCTTTTGTTCTGGAAAGCTGGAAAGCACAATCCCCTAACATCAACAAATCAATAAAGTGTTTGTATTATATTCATATAGTGCCAAATATATACATTATTTAACATTAATAGAGAAATAAAACGTTATTGATCCCTTTGGATATGTGTGTGTGTGTGTGTGTGTATGCATAATATATATATAAATGTGTTTTAATGTTGCTTAAACTTCAGAAACTAAAAATGGCCGCTACTGCTAATACATTACACAATGCTAGTTAGCTTTAGCAGGATTATCTGTTAGCTTCAGCCAACAGTAGCTGTGTGTTGGTGTTCTTGCACCACTGCACTGAAACTGAGTGTTTGTACACCAGAACATAAAGCCCACGCGGTCCGGTGCTGGCCGTACCTGACTGTGAAGGCCTTGCTGGCCTTCGAGGCACTGTGAGTAGGTGAGTTACTGGCACTTCTGCTCAGATCCTCCACTGACTTATCCACGTTTTTGCCCTTTTCCGTGGGCAGCGTCCCGTTCTCCAGAGCGTCCACGTCATACCTGTGAATCAGAGTCACGAGGAGGACAATCTGCGTTCACCATCAGACTGAAGCAATGAACTTTAATGACCTTCCTGAGCTGGGTTGTTAAATACAGGGAAAGAGATAAAACACACACAGCTGGGCTGATACCTACGTGACAGCGCTGTGGGCGACAGACAAATAATCCACAAGAACGTCCAAACCCTGGTTCTCCTCGTTCAGGAACTCCTGAGCCCAGCTGCAGGAGCAAAACAGAGACATTTAAGAATCCAAAACTGGCCTTATTTAACTAAAACTAATGCAAATACGTGACTTAGAGACGGAAAAACCTCCTCGTCTTGTCCCAAACATCAGTCAAGAAAGCACAGAAGTACAAATATTACTTATTGCAATACCAGCACATTTAAACCTGTACATTATAGATATTGTGTACATTTAGGAAACCCTGTGCGACATCACCTTTTCTAATTATGAAAGAATCTGTGCAATACCTTTGTTTTAAAAAATATATTCATGTGCAAGTATGTGGAAGTAGCCATGCAGTATCAACAGGACTTATGTATATATTTAGTTTATTTTTACACGTTTACATGACAAACTGCTGTAATGCTGCTGTGGGTTTAAAAACGGTTGATCTTGTGTTTACATGTATGTACAAAAGCCTTCAGTGCACATTTCACACCGTGATGTCCAGCCAACGTACTGAACTCGGTTTAATTTGTGTTTTTTCCTCAGATTCTCTCCTCTGACGCAGTTTGAAGTTTTTCTCCCAAACACGACCTGCAGCGGGACTCACCCGATGTGATTGGTCCTCAGGGAGATCTCCAGCTCTCTCAGGATCTGGGTCGACTCCTGGACGCGTCTCTTAAACTGAGGAAACACATGTAAGGTAAGCAGGAAGTCAGGTAATTAATGAGAAAATATATAAGATTCATTTCTGTGCAGTGATTTGTCTCAACATCTGTATCTTCAGTGAAGACAAAGATCTCCTCCGTGTGCTTTTAGAAACACTATCTGACCTTCTGTAAGGGATATAGATATTAAAGTGGTATCTGTGGAACTTTAAACTGATACATCACATTTTGCCAGATTGAGGTTTTTTGTTTTGTTTTGTTTTTTTATTGCTTGTTGATTCACTTTTAGAACTTTTTTTTTGCTCAGTGAAATTTAAGGCTAACTATGTGGTCATATAGCACCAATAATACATTATTAAACACTAATAGAGTTCAGTATATGCTTCAATGTGGCTTATATTCCCCCCAAAAAATCTACTTTTCAGAAACTAATCTGTTGTCATGCTACATTCGGCTAGTTAGCATTAGCCAAGGTTAGCTGTGTGTTGGCGTTCCTGTGCCGGTACGCTGAAATTAATTCATAAAATAAATCATTGTAAAGTTAAAACATCTAAATATGATCTATATAAAATATCGTGATCATGTCAAATCGGGGTATTTCCAAGAGTTAGAAGCTAAAATGGCAGCTATTGACATGCATGGCTAGCTAGGTTAGCCGGACCGCTTTAGCCATTTCTCTTCCTGCCTGCATGATTGGATTTGATGGGATAAACCTTCAGACTGATATTTCAGTTTAATTAGATTTACACGAACAACAGTTAACGAGAAACGGACGTAAATGTAGATTTATTCAAGGTTAGCAGTGGCTAACTCGTGCTAGCTGTTCAGAAGGTTTTTTTAATAATACAGTGTATTTTCTACTAAATTAAAACTTAAATATCAACATAGTTTTACAGAGGTGAAGTTTATCCTGTGCAGGACTTAATACTTTCCTGTGATATCTGGGTTTTGGTGGGTATTTTTGCGTATTTGTAGCTAATTATAACTGTGACGTATGAGAGCATCGAGGTGTCAAAGCAGTGTCGTCATTTTTAATAACTGTAATACAACAACTAAAGCAAACAGGGTCACTGCTTCCTTCACTGAACAGTTTATCTATAGTAAAACAAATGCTGCTGTTTTCATTCCGGCCACAAAAAGCTGTAAAATGTTATCAATAAAAATGTGGATAAGAGGTTTGATTGAGTTCATTCTTGGAGCTGAGACGTGAGCTTGTACCTTCCGACTGACTCCTCCGTGATCCACGTAGCTCCTCAGTTTGTCCAAATAGGCCGACGGCGGGTTCTTCACTTGAAATCGCTCCTGAAGAAGCAGAGAAACACACAAAGCTCTAATCACGTCTGATTGCGGAGAGGGCAGAGCTCAGCCGGGTCTCAAACAGACACTCTGATTACGCAGCGTCTCTTATGCAAATCTGCTGCGTCTTAACGAGCCTCCTGAAACGATTCGTCGAGCTCGGCTCAGCTGCGTCAGCGCCGCTTTCACTTGAATCATACGTTCTGCCGGCTCATTGAAACAGTTTGCTGAATAAAAAGCCGACCGAGTCGCTGTGTGACGGCGGCAGGTGTCTTCTGTCAGTCTCCCATCAGGACGCCGGTTGTTATGGACGTCCCGCGGTTGCTATGGTGATGTACAATATTGATGAGCTTCCTCGTGTGTGTTTGAGAGGGTTGTAGTGGTTTCTCAGAGCTGGTAGTCGGCCCACTTACAACACACTGAAATAGAGCCGCAGAGCTTCTCCTCAAGTCTCCTGAACCGTGCGTGAACCTGGTGGCGCATTTTTAGACTAAATAAATACATCTGAAGCTGAAAATGTGGTTCTTGTTGGGAGTAGGGTTTGTTATCTACTGAAATTATAAGAGCACAAATTCAAAACAAAACATCAACAAAAGATGAACTGATCATAAGTTGGCGTGACAGAGGTGTGGGCGTGTTGGCAGCATCGGTTTAGAAACAATAATCCACCTGGTCACAGATCAGGTCCCACTTCTTCTCGTTGTCGTACTGACTGAGGATCTTCACCTTGTCTGGAGGAAGGTTCATCGTGTTCTGCAAACAGAAGCAAAGGAGAGAAAACAGAGTAAAAGTTAACGGTCTGTCTTCTTCACACTGCAGAGGTTATTAGTAAAGACAAAACTTGTCTGGAATCATTTAAGTCAGCCGTTTTTGTAGTCAGAAGTTGTGATTTATGGAAAAAATACGATCAGCAATCACAGAGTAGAAGCAGCTGTGGTACTGAAAGAGTGCTACTCAAAAATACAAAACGTAAAACAAGTGATTTGAAAAGTTTTCACCTCATTCAAGTTCATGTTTAATAGAAGCACCTTCGTCTGCTGTGCTGTATTAACCCTGTTGAGCTCAGTCAACCTGAACATCTGGATGCTGCAGTCTGACTTCATTCTTATTTACAAAAGTTCTCAAACTCTGTCAGGTTTCACTCTGATCATTAGTAAACAGCTAAAGTCCAGCTAAAACTCTCACTTGGATTGAGGTCTGGACTCTGACTGGGCCTCCAGAACATCCACCTTGTCGTCTTTAAAC
>NW_007578774.1:140001-152087 GCF_000690725.1 Stegastes partitus
AAGCCAGATACGACACACTTTTATAACCTGAGGATGAGTTAATGTAATGATCTACTGTCTGGTTTCTCCAAGAAAAGTGTGTCTCAACTACAACTGCTTCACAGCTCAGGTATCTGAACTGTTCTGGACCTGTTCAGGAACTCTTAACCCCTGACTGTCGAGGCATTCCTGGAAGCAATAAAACCACAAGCGCTGGGTCTCCTCAGGGCCCCTCAACTCGTCTTCAATAATTCAAGGCAATAAATCCTCGTAAGTGGAGCCACAGTGAGTCAGAGGTCTCTGCTGCATCACTGCTGATTATCGGACGTTGTCACAACAGAATAACAGGCTTGTTGCTGATGTTACACCTCAGCATCAAATTACTACTTTTGAGGAGACGCGTTTCAGGGTCGGGATATGTTGTGAAACACACAAGCTGATCCTGCACTTTGACAAGAAGCACATCAGCAACATGCTCGTCCTGCAGTCTTGCCTTAAGATGCTTGTTTGAGAGGCTGCAAAACCCAGAAGTTTCGTCCTGAGCAAAGTTTCTGAGACGTCCCACATCACAAACACAGCAGCTGCACTAATTATAGCCTGCACACTGGTGGAACTGGGCTAGTCGACAGGAGACTCCGCTTCAGGATCACTTTGCCTAAACGCTCCTCGGATCTCGTTGCTTGTCCGACCTCCGGAGCAACTCGAGTCAGCGTTGATTCACCGACACTGACTCAGCCTCCGAGGAACGTCCAGCGGCAGCAGCAGCTTTAACCTCTGAGATTAGCTTCAGTTTGTGAATTCAGGGTTTGTTTCCTTTAAACTATACAGTGATCTCGGGATCTCAAGTGGCGAAACACAACATTTGTTCATGCCGGGGTAAAAGCTGAAGCGCGTGGAGAGCTGCGGTCATTCGTGCCGCTCTGAAAAACAGGGCAGTAGATCAATGCTGGATGTGATCTGATAAATCAGGCCTGCTGGGTCGATAAGTGCTGCTTATATCTGGCTGGATGGAAACTGAAAGAGAAGAAGTGCCCCGGTTTGCTCTGGGGTTTTCCCAGAAGCGCTTTAAAAACACAAAATCAACAGAAACCATCACTGATGCTGCTGCTGCTGCACAAACCGTCACGAAACCATCTGCAGTCATTTATTTAAAGTTAGTTACCATCAAATAATTCCTGCAGAACGTGAAGTTTATAGTCAAACACTGGTATGTAGTAGAAACTTTAGTTAAAGACTTTATAACGTTACAGTAGATTATGAGTTTAATACGTTTAGACTTTGCAATAATATGAAATGCATGAACGCTGCCGTATATCTCATAAATAACACCATGTGTGATATTTATGAACCAGCTTCACGTTTTTTATGCATCAACAATGTTCATTCATTCATCATTTATTTCCTGTTCATCGTGTTTGTGTGCCGCCTCTCGACCAGGTCGTTATTAAAAATTAAATTACCTGGAAAAAACTGAGGTTAAATAAAACAACAATAAGATAAAATTCAAAGGCAGCAGCAGTGGATGACAAATAGTGGTTTAATAAATATAATTTAGAAACCAAGAAAAAAATAATTTCACTTAGTGAGAAAAGGAAAGAAAATGTAAAACTGGTCTATATCTGGTGTATTTGTGCAGTTTGCAGTGATGTCCTGAGCTGCCTGAATCCGGCTGCTTTTTAAAACGCTGCTGTGTGAATATTCTTCATTTTATTTTTATATTCTTGTTCATGGCTCAGAAAAAAGTTTAGATTTCACTGTTTTTAACCATATTTTGTACATTAGAGTTAGAGATTGGCTGTAATTTTATTGTAAATTGTTACTAATATAGATTGTTTTTATTGTTTCAGACATGAACAGACGACTGAAGCTGTTTAGTTTTATAGTTTCATGTTTAGATTCTCCTCCACCGCGAGGTTCACGGAGCTGTGACGTCCAAATGTTTAACATTCTGTCATACGTCACTGACAGCCTGTTTTGTTTTTTGTTTTTGCGACACAACTAGAACTAAAACTAGATTTTAAAAAAGCAGCATTTTCATGATGAATGTTTGACTTTTTTGTGAGTGATATAAACTCATAAATGATGAAGCTCTAAATCAGGGGTGTCAATCTCAAAAACACAGTTTTTAAAACCTGAACAAAGTTGCGGGCCAACATTGAACAAATGAACCTTTTAATATGGACCGAAACAAATTTTGCTTTAACATTGAACATGGAACAAGCAACGCTTATCACCATACATTATATATAACTTAATAGTGGAGACATGCAAAATCAAATTATAAATAAAAAAACACATCAATGGCACAGTGACAGTGTGAAGTCGCTCTGCCTACTGTCACAGAGGAGAGGGAGTTTCTGGGTCCTGTCCTGATTGACGCGCCAAAACAACAACAGTGCATTATGGGATTTGTAGTATTAGCGGTGAATGCGCTGTACAGTATAATACCGGGGGCAGCTCTAGTAGTCATTTGGTATTGTCTCGCGGGCCAAACATAATTACAAAGTGGGCCAAATTTGGCCCGCGGGCCAGAGTTTGACACCACTGCTCTAAATGGATGAATGAACTCATGTTTAATCCAAGTGAAGCTAAAGTTTCGGTTCGTCACATTTGTTCTCACTGTGGGTTCACTGTTTCACTCAGAAAGTCATAAATCATCAGAAGAAAAAAAGCAAAAGGTGATTTTTTTATGATTATTTATTTAGAAATGAGGGAAATGCTAGAAAAATACGACGGCTCCACATCATGTCGATGTTTTACTGCTTAGATTTTCAGCTTGTTTCCACTCTGGCTCTGCATAAACACTGACTGCAGTTCAGCTGAAAACACGTTTTGTAAGAATTTTAGTCACGTTGCTTCTCAGTCGTGCAAACGAGTGTCGAATTGTTTAGTTTTTTTTACAGGACTGGAGGTAAAACGGTTGATTTTGGGTGTATTTTTAAGTGAGAAGTGAAGAGTAAAGGGGTGAAATATCACTACTTTAAGAGGAAATTGCACATCACGTATGATTTGTGCTGTTTTTACAGCTTCTGGCTCTGATGGATGCAGTAAAGTCTGTTGTGGGGGTTTAAAAAAAGAAAGAATAACTTTTAAATCCAGGTTTTTGAGTTCAGATGTGTTTGTTTCACACAATAAAAGCAAAACTGATGACGAGGTGGAGCTTTAAATTTCAAATTATTTCATATTATTAACACCCCAACACAAACTGTGAACCTCATTAGTGTCACTACTGTTCTACCTGGAATAATATTTATGTTTTATCTTCACTGGCACCAGTTGATCTTCTGTGAGCTGGAACAGTGCGAGTGGAGACGTGATGAATGCGAGTCAGGAGGGAAATGAGGCAAAGCTTCTCGTTCACAAATACTTTACATAAGCGAACCACTGCAGCCACAATGGAAATGATGTGATCTGGTACAGTAAGAGTAGGAGGCGGTATAAATAAACCACATTAGCATTCTGGAGACGTTCTCCTTCAGGAGGCTGCACACGGTTTGTTCTAATTCTGATTCATTTGACTAAATCTTTATCTGCAATACCTCAGACAAACTGAGGATGTTGTTTTTCATTGTTAGGAGCTAAAAACATCCCATAAAAAGACCAAAAACAGTTTATCATTTATTCATCCTCATCAGCAGATGATTATAAAACATCTGAACACGTAAGCAAACCAAAAACCTGCAGTACTCCGATTTTTATTCTGTTTGAGTTCAGTTTTAGTCACAAAAAACTACAAACATGAGATTTTTTTTATGGCGTTTAAGTTTTTTATTTTATATTAAATCATTAAATTTATCAAACAGCTTCTGCTCAGCCACCTCTGAACATTTATTTAGCATAAAATATGGACATTTATAAAGATATTTATGATGTATTAGTTTATTATAGCCACTGTTTTCAGAGATAAATAGTTAATTTGAGACAGTTTGAACAACAGAAAGATAAAAACCTACAATTTTCACCATTTTTTAATTAAAATAAATAAATAAATAAATAAAAATTTATGAGAGTTCATAGATGGGACTTCTTTTTTTAGGATGGCTTCGCTTTTTTAAATATTTCAACTCACACATAATCAGACACTGTTTGATCTACTGGTCCAATATTAAGGATTTTTAATTTTTTTAAGTTAAATTTAATTGTTAATTTATTTTTTATTCTTGTAACATGAGCTAGTTTGACACTTTTATTTTTTCATTCTTGTAAGTTGTTGCTTGTTCAGATGATTTAAAAATAAATAATTTCACTTTTTTTTCTCAAGTTTATTATTTAGTTTTTTTTTTAATGGCTTTTTTGTGTTCATTCTTTAATTCATCACGTCTGAATCTTCATGTTTATTTATTTCAGGTCTCTCAGATGTTAAATTGATGCAGAGACACAACACGTGCTGGTGAGTTTAATTCTTTGCTGGTTTCCGTGTCGACACCAACACACGTTCTACTTCATGTTGATGTTCAGATCCAGATCAGAGCAGCTGGCGTTTGAACAGTTTGCTTCTCAGGTTTTTATCTTTATGTCAAAACACACACGACAACTGATTGCACAACAAGAGCTGCTGCATTGAATACGTTCACGTAGACAAAGAGCGCCGAGCAGGAGGCGCTCCGGTATCACATGTCAGCATCTGATCAGATCGTCGCTGAAGAACTGATCCGGTTTGAACCGTCGGCAGACAACAATGTAAACACAACCTGCGTCGTCAGGTTTCACGTTTAATGACTTCTATCTCTGCCTGTTGGCTTCGTGGAGCGTTTTACACGCTCCAGAGCAGAAAAGTGTGAAACTGTTCTCGTCACATTAACACTCTCCATGGCAACCTGCTCCGTCGCTGCTTTTCAAGGCTCACAAAACCCTCCGACTCTTTAAGTGGCGTTTAAAAAAGGAAAATCAGCGACTTTTACACCTGCAATCAAGAACGCGGCGCTCAGTAAGAGGAAGGCTGTTAAATTCTGCAGTCGGAGCTCCTGAATGATGCATGGTGACGCCGCCTGAATCCCTGAATGTGCTGAGTGTCCCTAAAGGACGGATCAATGGAATTATCGCGTTCACAGAAACTGAATAATTACCGCCTGGATCTGCTCTCCTTCCTTTTCCTGCTTCTCCGGTTCACACAAAGCTCCGTCTGTCTTATTTAGCTCCTCGGTAAAAACTGAACCTTCTTCTAATTAGCTATTAATGTGTTTTCTCAGTTAATCGCAACAGAATCAGAAAACCGTTAAAAACATCTGTGATCACTGAAAGCAGGTTGGTTTGTTCGACCTGATCCGTGCTGATCTCGTTTTGACACCGAAACCTGCAGATATTTGACGTATTTGCTTAAAAAAATGAGTAAAACAATCAGCTGATTATCAGAGTAGCTGCTAATAATGATAATCTGTCCTACATACATGTGTTTATCCCACAGTCCACCTGCACATACATGTGCTCAGTATTTTCTCAGTTAATCAGTTAAACTGCTTCACCTGAAGCAGAAAAAATATTGGTGATAATCGTCCACATGTTGGTTTAGTTTGACCAACCGTCCACCCGAGATGTTCTGTTTCATTATTCTCAGAATCTGAAACTGCAACGAGCAAATATTTGACATTTCTAACAAACATAAACAAAAAAAACATTTTCTGAAACTCAACCGATGACTTCATTGTTTAAATGTTGGATATTTATCACCAAAGTGTTGTTTTCTCTGAAGAAACCAGCAGAAGCGTCGTTTTAGTCTTTTTTTAGTAATGCAGTGATTTTTTATTTTTTTTTAAAATGTGGCTGAACTCGCGTTTCTAAACCAGCCGTCCAATCAGAACAGAGGAGGGGCGGGACTTAAATCGCATCAACCAATCATCATTTTGTTTTAACATTTAGCAGCTGAGCTTGACTTTCCAGAGTTACAATGACAGAAATCAACGTCGTTTTGCCTCGTTGTAGGACTTTTCTCCCAGATTATTAACCCGTAAAGTCTGGACTATAGAGCTCACCTGAATATAAGCCACGCCCACTAAGTTTCAAAAGAAAACTGGTTTTGTACATGTACAGGCCGCACTTGTCTATAAGCTGTAACATGAGATATTTACACACAAAGATCTTTTTAACCTTTAATTAAATACAAACCAGTAACAAACACAAACAGGTAAATACTTCTTTTCTGAACAGTTCCTGTAACACGGCTGATTAAGAAAATAAAAACTACAGCAGACTACCAGAAAAAGTCATTGATCACTATCTTCATCTTCCTCCTGCACTAAAACCACTAAAGTCTTCAGTGTCTTCAGGAGTTGAACAGCCTCAGAATCACTTCATCACTTCCTCAGTCTCTCTTTTGCTCTCAGCGTCACTTTGGTCTCGAGGCAAATTCATAAAAATCGTACAAATCCATAAATTAGCCGCATCCTCGTTTAAGCTGCAGTGTTCAAAGCGTGTGAAAAAAGTAGGTGCTTATAGTCCGGACATTCACGACACTGTGTGTCAGTCAGTTACGTGTATGTGTCTAAATAACATCTGCAGACGTCTCAAACGTCGCTCTGACTCGTCTGAACTGTTGTGATGAAGCTTCTCGTTGGACGTCGGTCCAGCTGAGCATCTGAACAGCCAGCAGGAGGAATCATGTGGTAAATGTAAGATCGTCAGAAGATGCAGGAGTTTGTGGAGAACAAAGCTGTGAGAGCAGAACACTTGGAAGTTGAAGCTCACCAGAACTTTGGCCTCAAACTG
This sequence comes from Stegastes partitus, assembly GCF_000690725.1. Lineage (NCBI taxonomy): Eukaryota > Metazoa > Chordata > Actinopteri > Pomacentridae > Stegastes > Stegastes partitus. The sequence goes on from NW_007578774.1 coordinate 146,683, forward strand.
TCCTGATGGTCGTAGTTTTAACGAACCTCTGACTAGATTCTGACGCTGCTCACAGCTCTACTGCCACACATCTGTACTTAAACTAGTTTAGTTTAAGAGAACCGGCGACTTGGTTTCGCTGAACTTAGGAGGATTAAAGTCATAGTTAAACTTCTTCCCTTTAACTCTACGTTTCACACAGTGTCCTACTGGAGCTTCACGACAAGGTTCCACCAACAGAACATTAAGGAACCGTGTGGCACAGCTGCTCTGTTGTAAATAATTTATTTTAATTGCTTTAATGTACATAAAGTGTGTATTATCTGGAAAACGATGCTCAGAATCTGCCAGATGCTGAATATAAAATGATTTAATGATTGTCCCTCCAACAGGACTTAAGGTGCAGATGGTCGTAGCAGGTATACGTGACGTCTTTGTAGTATATTAGCATGAAACTAGCATGAGCGAACTTTGTGTATAAAGAGAATCAAAACTGAGAACTTCTTGAAGATTCCTTTAGGATCAGACTTTAGAGATGGTCCTCTGTGTCTAAAACATAAAGACGGACGAAGGTCTGCAGCTTTAACCTGTTTGATTGTTGATTTCTGTGCTTTACTTTTTCTCATTTTATTCCTAAAAATGCACAATATGTCCTTAAAACCATCATCCGACTGTAGCTTGTGGTAAGAAGCTAAACCCAAACAGTAGCCTATGTGTAGTATGTCCTAAAAACAAGAACAAATAGTCATCGTAGCAGTACGTTGTAAAAAAAACACTACAAATCTTACTTTAGTAAAACACATGACGAAATAGTTTTAGTACAGAATGTTGTAAAGAAAAATGTAATCAATTACATCCTAGCATATTATGTCAAAAAAAAAACTGCCATTAAAACCTAGTATGTTGCAAAAAGGTGAACATAAACATAGAGAATGTGGTGAAAAAATGTCAAAAAGATGTCCTGAAAAACATTTAAAAACAGTCGTAATATGTCGTCAGAAACACACAAAGCATCAAATGTCCTAAAATACATGGACAAATGCAAGTATGTTGTTAAAAAACACACATAAGAAAGTCTTGTGTATCATAAAGCACATAAAAATTAACAATAATCCTGCAGTATGTCGTTAAAACAAAGTCTTCTAGAACATGAGAGTGTATCGTGTCCTAAAAACTGTCATTAAAATGTCATCAGAGAGTCGCAGCACATGTTAAAAAGTAGATTTCAAGTCATTGTATAACGCGTCCTAACAGACACCAAACAAACGAAAGCTTCCTCCGACTGGATGTTAATGTTCCTCAAATCTCTCATTTCATGTTTACTGTGCTTCATTTAAAACTGAAGCTAAACTAGCTGTTAGCGGGACAGACTGACTTCAGCCTTTATTTCTGTTCCAGCATCTTAATGTGCAAACTGGATGGAAAAGCACGATGTCGTCTCTGATGTTCTGCTTCACGAAGAAACTATTAAAATATCTCCGAAAGCAGGAAGCTGCCAAGAGAGCAGCTCGACCGACAGGAGACTCAGCGTTCCCTGCTGTTGTCTTTCTCAGTGTGTCTGTAAATACAGTACACAAATCCACAGATGCACATTTACAATTCCACCCACTGCCGCATTCCCTGTTGGGAAATATGCAAAGTGTTATGTAAAAGCGCTGAGGGAGAAGTGGCCGCCGTACATGTGGATGTGACTGAAGCCTTTGTGCATTTATCCCAGTCACACGGGGCTGAACGCTCTGTGCAGATTTCGTATTGATTCTGTCAAACCAAAGCGTCGTAAAGTGTCGATGAAAAAAACAGAAACCCACAAGTGCTGCTGCTGCCAACATGCAAATCTGCACGTGAGCGCACACACACGTTATTATCCAAATCCAGCTCCACACCCTCCGAGCTCGCAGCCTCTGCAGAAAGAAGCGGCGACAGTTTTGCAGCATCACTTCTGCTGGTTTGTATGCAGACGGAGTCTCTCCTCCACTTAGCGCCGCGGCTTTGTTATGCACAGTCAGCACAAGACGCTGGAGCTGAGAGATGGTCTATATTTAGGGGGAGACCGTCGTGATGAACACGGCGGAGGAAGAGATGCAGCATGTTTTCCTGCAACATTAACACAAACTGCTGCGGCTCGAGTTGGCACAAGACGTTTGCTGAATTCAGTGCAGTTTTCGACCCCCAACACGTCTTACGCACTAATCCTCGGACTGCAGCGCCCATGGAATTCACTCTGAGCTCCGTCCTTAAACCCCGAGACAAAGAAGACAGTGTTTATGTAAATAAAATGGTTTGTGACGTATTAACGTGGATCAAAATGTGACATGATACACGACTGAGACGCTAAAACACAACTCATCAGAAAAGGTTTTACATGCAGATGTGCTGCAAAGCAAAAACCTGAAGCTTCGACAATGAAGAGATCCACTGACTCTGGGCAGAGACGGGTCGCCACAGATCAATACAGTTGTTCTGAGTGGACAAAGGCGCCAAAAAACACTTTTTAAACTGTGAAAATAACTGCAAACATCTGTCAAACATGAGTATTTTAGTGGATTTAAATGCAGAAAACAGTGTGACTTTACAGCAGGTAGTTATTTCTGATGTGAACATTGTTTACAGTTGAGGCCTTTATTTATTTATGTTTGTGTAGAAAACGTGCTGAATGTTAAAAACACACAAACTGTAGGTGTTGGAGGTCTGAGTGCTGCCAGCTGCTTTATGATGTGGAGTCGCTCTATGAACAGAACTTTGGTCGTTTCAGCTGCTGCTCGAGGCAGAATTTCAAACTGCAAAGGACAAAAATTCTCTCTTCTTCTTAATTTTTTTAAATGTAAAATCTTCAGTTATGATGCTTTGAAGACAGATTTCACATCAGCTTTGACTTTAGGATGCTTTTGGGAAACCAGAGACTTGATAGACAAGATTTCTGATGAGTGTAAACCTGCTCAGTGTTTATCAAATCCTCTGCTCTATTATGCAGAAGCTGTCTTTTATAAAAGAAAATTACCAACATTACACCATTTATCAGAAAGCCAGAAACTGTAAAACCCCCCAGAATGATCAGATTCAGACGGTTCATGAATGAATCACAGCCGACGTGTGACAAATTGCAAAAACGCCACCAAAGACACAAAAATAAACCATTTTAAAAAGCCAAATCCTGCAAAAAACAAAAAACTCTGAGCGTATCGGTGCAACTGAGAGGCCATATTTGACCCCGTGGTTGAACTGCAGGCAGTGTGAGAAACTGAGGGCAAAATACGTGAAATAAATGCACCATGGCTCCCAAATGTTGAGCACTAAGAGGAGCAGGTTGTTGGCAAACATATAAACACAAGTGAGGGGAAGTGCTTTAGGTTTGGAGGGCGATATTTATTGAAACATAATCTTAGTAATCTTCTAATTCTGCGGATTGAGTCCCATCTGTCCGCTAAACCTCACCGAAACCAGCGGAGGTGGTTTAAAGATGCTCCAGTGGAGGAAAACAAGCTCCCAGCAGGGGTAATTATGATTCTGGTTCTGCCCCAACAGGGAGTGTTTCACGCTCACATCGATCCAGCTTCCTCACAGGAAGGTAACATTATTTATCAGGGCGTGAGCTGGTTACCGTTCTGCTCGTATCCAAGCCTCATGTTTGTTATCAAATTACAGATCGGCGCAGACGAACCTCAGAGCCTCTGGTGATAAGACTCAGGGAGGAATGTAAAGAGGAATGCAGTTAATCACAGAGCAGCTCGTCTGGCCACATATTGAGCATAGCGTCGTCAACACCCAAATATGCTGCTTCCTGGTGTTTTTGTGTTGTTTTGTTGTTGCCCTCATCGTGCAGACACGAGTTCAGTCTATCGCTGCTATTGTTGTCGTAAACAGGAGACAAACGACAAGCTCGGATGAAGTTACGGTCGAGGAATGCGTTTTGTCAAAGAATAAGACGGTGTTTAAACACAGCCTGCAGTTCAGCCCAATGACAGAGTTTGTCGACTGCTTGCAGCTGAAGCAGTCGTCAGCTGTTCAGCCACACAATCTGGTTTTCACAAATGTTTAAATAAGATATGTAGAAGTTATTTTAAACTCAGATTAGGTTAATTTCTTGGTTAATTTTGGCTTTAATATACTCTGTACATCACCTCTAGAACAATGTCTCACCATGCTGAATGTATCTTGCTGCTGTGTTCACTGTTTCTGAGCCGTGCTGCTTTTATTTTATTGATCCAACATGTTTAATTTTCTTGTCGTCTCCTGCAGTTCATCCGAAAAGTTGCTGGAATTTCTTCACACGACTGTTGGTCACAGCGGCGTCAAACATATCTTAGCAGTTGTCGCTATTAACTCAACATGTTTTGTGTTTTACAGAATATAGTAAAAGTAAACTGTTTATTTCTGGTTTTAAAATGAAGCATGTAGAAAAACCTGATTTTGTTGAAATGTCACAATTTTAAGCCTCGATTCGGTTCATCTTCCTGACTGAACTCTACGTCACACACGATTATTTCAAACGACATTTGGCATTTATCTACAGTTGCTGGCTGATAAATGGTGTAATCTTGGTGCCTTTTTAAACAGAGCGATGGGTTTCAGGGTTCAGACGGTTAATCACAGACACCTGAAGCCTCTCAGTGAACATAAGAACATAAATGATTTACAATAAAACCACAAGTATAACTGCTGCTGAAGAAAATGAGAGACGCACGACATGACAGCACATCAGCAACAGCCTCCACAGTCCTGCTTCAGTCTGTGGTGAGGTGAAGGTAATGTTCTGATTAGCAATGCAAAAGCCTCGCAGGTGACGTGGACAAACCGTCATTTAACTATGACTGCAGTCGCTCTCTACCCTGCACCTAATCGTTCAAGAATGAAGCATGAAACCTTCATAACTACACACTCTTTATGTGGATGTTTTTAGCATTTAGCTCCAAAAAGTGTATCTGGACACAAACAGTCACTAAAAGGGTATTGTTGTTGTCTTGTTTGGGTTGGAGGACCTGTCCAGCTGTAATGTTGTATCCTGGTCAGGCTCACAGTCAGTGTCAGTGGCTGACGTCATGTGATTCAAAAAACAAGTTAAGAAACTACAGCATGTCTATATGTTGGTGGCTTTGTCCACAGAGGATTGACTGTGTTGAAACAGGAGCATTAAGACGCTTAAGTGGAAGGTAAGAGGCAAAGACCAATCCAGGTTCCATAATTCCTGATGGTAGTCGTTTTTCTCAGCACCAGCAGTCATCGCTAGTGGAGATGCTGGACAACAACAACAAGTGCAACAAATGCAGCAGCAGGTCCACGATGGACGAGTTATAGACGAGTTATTGACGACAGAAAACAGCTCGAGAGGGTTTCAGCTGGTTCTTTACATGAACAACATGTTGTCACAGCGTTCACGTCTTGAAATGTTCACGTTACTGCTGGTCAACGGCTGCTTATGTTGATTAACG
>NW_007578774.1:152157-157992 GCF_000690725.1 Stegastes partitus
TGAAGCTAACACAGAGGCTAACATTGTTTTGTTTAAAGTAGTGACCAAATGTTGTCTTGTTGAGGCTAACATAGAGGCTAACATTGTTTTGTTTAAAATAGTGACTTAATGTTATCTTGGTGAGGCTAACATAGAGGCTAACGTTGTTTTGTTTAAAGTAGTGACTAAATGTTGTCTTGTTGAGGCTAACACAAGAGGCTAACGTTGTTTTGTTTACAGTAGTGACCAAATGTTATCTTGTTGAGGCTAACACAAGAGGCTAACGTTGTTTTGTTTACAGTAGTGACCAAATGTTATCTTGTTGAGGCTAACACAAGAGGCTAACGTTTTGTTTAAAGTAGTGACTAAATGTTATTTTGGTGAGGCTAACATAGCAGCCAACATATTTTTGGTAACGTAGCAGATATTGTAGTTTTGTTTAAGCTAATGTTGCCTTTTTGAGGTAACCATAGCAGCTATTGTTATCTTGTTTAGGAAAATGTTATCTTGTTTTGGCTAACATACCAAATAATGTTGTTTTTTTCCTTGGCTAATGCAGGAACTAACACACTAATATGTTATTCAGGCTAGCATAGCTTGGGTTATGGTTATCTTATTTATGCTATTTTTTTATGCTAACATTATTTTGCTTAGGGTAACATAACATCTAGCATTCTTTTGCTGCTCTTAGTATTTTGTTTACGCTTGCATAGCAGCTAATATTATCTTGTTTAGTGCGACCATAGAAGCTAAAGTTATTTTGTCTAGGCTAGCATAATGGCTAATGTTATTTTTTAGGCCAACATACTGTTTGGTTTAGGCTAACATAACAGCAAATGTTATCTTGTTTAAGCTAATGTTGCCGCTAATGTTATTTTCTTTAGGCCAACACAGTGGTGGATCCTGTGTTGTTTAGGCTAATGTTGTCTAGTTTATGGCTAATGTAGAAGCTATGGTTAGCTTGTTTAGGCGAGAGTAGTGGCTAATGTTATCTTGTCTAGGCTAACATAACAGCTAACGCTATCTTGTTCAGGCTAATATACTGAACTGTGTTTTTGTTAAGTGTATTGTAGCAGGATCTCATAATGTGAGCTAGCAGCTGCTCAAAACATTAGCAGCTGCCCTCATTACGGTCTAATCTGTCAAAACCTTGTGTGTGTGTGTGTGTGTGTGTGTGTGTGTGTGTGTGTGTGTGTGTGTGTTCAGCAGTTTATAAATAGGAGTTTATGTTGAAGTACATTAAATGTTTGTCGTATCTAATTTGGTATTATTAATTGTGGAATATTATTTTCTGTCCAAAGTGTGGCCACATATTTTTGTTTATAAAGTGTGGACCACCTTGTTAGATTGAATTCCCTTTAACTGGTTAATATCAGAGAGGTTCTTTATTAAACAAAGTCCTCTAAGTTGTCGTTAAGGTGTAACAGCACCTCTGGTATCGTTCCTCAACAGACCGTACAGAGGCAGTGAGCCTAAAGCTGCAGTAAGCTCCAGTATAAAGGAGCTCTTATGTCTCTTTCCACAGTGGCTTTGTGTACCTGGCCCTGCGATAAGCTCGTCCTGAGGATGTGCACATTTCCAACATATTCCACATTCTTCTGTTTCTTTCTGCTGTTTGCCTTTTGCTCACTTCTCTGTGTCAAAGTTGACTCGCTTGCACAAACCAGCGCACATCCGTGGACTCACCAGAACGGCGCTGAATCGCTCCTCCAGCTCTTCCTCAGGTGGCATCGGGAGTTTGGCCCCGGCCGGCCCGGTGGACCCCGGGGCCGCCGCCTTCCCATCCTTGCCCTGGGAAGCCTCGATGCTTCCTGCTGCGTTTCCCATGATTGTAAATCCAAAAAACACACATATACACAAAAACCTCAAAAATCTAACAGCGCTGCCAGAAGGATTAAAAAAAAAACAACAACTCTTGGTTCAAAGTTGAGTCCTGTGTGGCCCGTGACCTTCCATTATCTCCACGACCCCACTGTGTCGCCTCATGCTGAAGTCATTACTCGTCGATATTCTCGGACAGGCGGCGGGATGAAATCCACCCGAGCTGCTGAATGAGAGTCAGAGCTGGCTGCATTATGAAACCCTAGAAAGAGGGAAGGGGATATCCTGACAGTGACAGACAGACTGACAGCTGAAAGAGAACAGCGAGGAGGAGGAGGAGTTCAGCCTGTAGCTGCTGTCCAGGAGCAAAAAATTCAACACAAGACAACAGCAAGGTGTCACTTGTGTGAGGAGGAAAGTCAGGAGGAAACTCCCCAAGCTGCTGCAGCGCTCTCAGGTAGTTGATCTCTGGAAGTCCTCCATCTGCTGTTGGATGCTGGAAGTCTGAGGCCCTCAGAGCTTCACATCCAGAGAGAAGAGAACCAGCAGCGACTCGGTCCGACAGGACGGAGACTGAAGGCAGCAGCAGCTCCACTCAGAGCACAGCGCCTCTGGGTCCTAAAGCCTCCATGTAGGCTGCACCTGATGCTGTTTAACCCTCCAGATCCCAACAGTTCAGACTGGTTCACTCGCTGTGGGCTCATTCTTCACTGCATCATAAAGTCCTGCATCTCTATGGAAACAGAACAACCACAGCGAAAAGGAGACACAACTCACAAATGTCTTCTCTGTAGTGTGACATAAATAATATTAAAATAAAAATCCAAAGTTGCATTACTTTGATTATTTATTTTACATGAATCAGAACCTGGAGGAGCCCACAGGTGTTACTGATAATGGAAATACAGTGACCCCACATGCTGCAGACAGTCTGAGTATCTGCGTTTGTTTTCCTACTTGTGTAGCAGTTCAACCAGAAAGAGTTTTGTTCCAGCAAATGGTTAAATTTTGGCATTAAAAAAAATAAGACAAAGAGAATAAAAAGAGAAGAATGAAGTAGATGAAATATTACAGCTTTAAGCTTACATGTGGTTATTATTATTATTATTATTATTATTATTATTTAGACTAAACCAAAAGTAAACTCAACATTGTGTTTTGTTTTCTCCCCAGTGAGGATCACGTATGAAGCCATGAATCATAGAAACTGTTCCTCTGTTCGCTGTTTTCTAGCCGTGCTGCATTTATTTTATTGATCCGTTATGTTTGATGTTCCTTTAATGTTTTCCTGATGTTCTCTGTGCGAACACTGCCTGCAGTTCAGCTGAACGCTCCCTGAATGTTTGTCGCCTGACTGTCGGTCACAGCCGAGTCATTCGTGGCATTTTTTTTGCATCACATCGGTGAGCTGAAAATCAGACGATTCTTTTTAGCCTCAAACCACAATTTATAGAGTTAACATTAATTTGCTGAGTTTAACATTTGACGTGTAGTAATCAAATTCTGATGAACATTTAACAAATAAAAGCTGAACTGGATGATCTATAAAATCCAAACACAGCGTTGTTATTGTTAACATTAAAGTAAAACTCGAGGAGAATTTCTGGGTTCACTGCTTCACATTTGGTTTTAAATGTTGTGTTTGTTCACTTTCAGCTGACGTCAGTTTTACAAGGTGTTGATTGTTCTCACAGCCACAGACGGTGCTAACAAATGCCTTGTTTTGTCCAAAAACGAAAAATATTTAACTTACTATAAGCAAAAAAGCAGGAAATTAACAAGAAGAATCAATAAAACGAAACTTAACAAATGATTGAAGCGTCTACTGGCCTCCAGAAGTCTAAGAATATGAGCGCATCTCTGATTTTTAGCTACTTGTGAATTTATTTTTTTGTCTTTTATTAATAGTTTAAAGATAATTTGGGGAATTACATGTGTTTGCCTTCAATCCAGAGAGACAGTTCAGGTCTGTCATTAAAAAAAATACGCAAAATGTGCTCAGATTCACAAGATAGGAGTAAAATCTGAGCACAACAAGAATGACGTTTATCCACATTTCTCTGAAGATATTTTCTCACATCACGGCAGGAAAATCAGGTTTACGGCGACACCAAAATAGACGATAAATGCAATTAATCTAAAGTCCGTATTTCACACACTGACAGACGTATGATTGATGAAACAGCCTGGATCTGATGTTTTTGTTTGTTTATTTTGTGACGTCTGACTCCACGACGTGTGAAAATGAGTTTATAACGAGAACAATCAACACAGAATGAACACAGTGTGCTCAGAGGAAGCAGAGCAGCAGTCGGTGTTTCACCCTTTGGCCAAAACGCTGGCAGCTCACAGAACCAGATCCTGATCAAAGCCTCATTCATACTTTCACGTTGCGTCACCGCAAAATCCCGTAACACCCGAACGCACCGCCGCGGTTGTAGCGTGGCCGCAAAGAGGATCAGCTCTTAAGCGCAATCATAAGTTGAATCAGCAGCAGCAACGGTGACGCAATGTTTGAGTTGCTGGAAGGTGGAAGCAGTCAATAAGTAATGAGCTGATACCTGAGTGTCTGGACGCACCTGGTGGGCGGCAGGTCGGCCGCTGATGAAGCGTTTATGGGTTCACGGTGATGGTACAATCCCAAGAATCTACTCTATATGTTTCTACACATCTACCTAATACGCTACGATTATGCAGCGTGATGGAGCTGCAGGGAGGAGGTCGGGGTGGATGGTGGCCACACAAAGCACAGGACCGGAACCGAGTCCAGAATCTGATGTTTCAGCAGCACATGATGAGTTTGTCAGATTAAAGCACAGATCTCTCACTAACTTTAACACTTAAAAATAACAGCATTTAATATTCAGACTAGCCTGTTAAATCTGTATTTCATACATATAATATTATAGGTTTACTATTTATACTTGTTTCATTCCTTTATTGTAATTTATTTTGTTTTATTTTACCAAAGTGTTTCCCTTAATTTACCAAAACATAATACGATTTAAACGAATCAGGAACATTTGTACAAGACATGAATAATAACAATATTATTTATAATAATAATTATTATTCTAAATGATATTGTTTGATCTAAATCAGTCACATAAATGTGTTATATAATGTTAAAGGGTCTTTACTCAGTCGTGCATATTATATTATATTATGGTTTTAGCATTTATCATTTTATTATAGTTTAGTTTATAAAATCTTTATTTTTATTTTATATATGTATATATATATAGAGAGAGAGAGATCAATTTGTGTATATAATATATATAATATTGTAGGATAATACTTTAGACTTTATTATTTAAAACAGTCAGATACATTTGTGAAGTTTTATGTTCATTGTATTTACACTTATTCTAGTTTTTTAATGTTTTTACTTTTGTTTTGATGTTTGTTTGTTTCTTGTTTTTACCAAAAAGCTTACGTTACCCAAACACACCAATATTTAAATATGTACATTAAATAGTATTTTAGTTTTGACTTGATTTTATTTTATCAGTGAGTTTAGTTTGTGTAACACAACAACACTGAATATTTAAAGTAGTCAATAAATGAGCATGGTATTTATTGTATGGGGTCTTAACACTAATATTTAAATAACTCAGGTTAATAATATGTGTAATAAATAATATTTTTAGGTTTTAACTTTCATATTAAAATGAGTCGGGTAAATCTTTATGGTATTTATACTAATTTTATTTTTTCTATCATCATTGTGATTTATTTTATTTAAGTGCATACATACCAAACAACAACTTACATTTAAACTAATCACTTACATATCCATCCATCCATTTTCTATACACCGCTTAATCCTCATTAGGGTCACGGGGGGGCTGGAGCCTATCCCAGCCGACTTAGGGCGAAGGCAGAGGACACCCTGGACAGGTCGCCAGTCTATCACAGGGCCACACTGAGGGACAGACAACAAGCACACACACATTCACACCTACGGACAATTTAGAATCACCAATTAACCTCAACATGTTTTTGGACCTTGTGGGAGGAAGCCGGAGAACCCGG
>NW_007578774.1:158291-187642 GCF_000690725.1 Stegastes partitus
TGTCGTATTATCTGGAAGACTCCTGTGTTTCTGCTCGACGTTCCACAGTGCATGTGGTTTAAAGACAATCAGGAAATGAGGATGCGTAACAGAGAAAGCTGCCCCCATGTGCGACTGTTTGCTGATCCAGAACACCCTCAGGTGAACGTTCAGGAGACGACGCTGAACGCCGCCACAAAGCCAACGTCTTCCCTCCTTCACAGAGGAGTCACAGAGGAGTGAAGCCGTTCTTCATTTCTTACTCAGCAGAGAGCAAATTCAGCGACATTAATTATTTGAACTTCATCATTCTCATTTATGATGTCGTCAGAAAACGGTGAAAAATGTCAGTCAGTGTTTCCTGAAGCTCAAGATGGCATCAACCACCCAAAGATGTTCAGTTCACTGCCACAGCGGAGCAAAGAAACCAGAATTTAAGAAGCTGGACTCACGAAATGCTAGAAATCTGGATATTTGCTGATTTCTGTGATAGAAAACTGACAAAACAAGCAACTAAAAGATTCCCCGCAGCGCCGATATTTTCTGGAAGCACCGACTGATGAATTATCAAGAAAACAATGCAGATTAGTTAGTGGTAGGAATGAAGTTCACGTCTGTCCTGTCAGGTCCTCCGTCGCTGCTGTAGCGTGTTCGACGTTATGCTGACATCTAGTGGTCACAACGATTCATCGCAGCAGGAAATCTGCACTTTCTCCTTCACCGCAAACTCGTCATTTCATGACCGAGTCTCCAAACGTCAGGATCCGGGTTTCATTTAGAAACTAAACCTTAAAAACGCAGATGAATTACACTCTTCATTCTATCTTCCAGGCGAGATTGTAAAAGAACTGCCGACGTGTGTGGGAGCTTAAAATACTTTGAAATATATTATATTTTCTAGAAAATGTATAAGAAAGTGCACAGAAATACACTTTACTGCCTTCAATTTGTGTCATTCAGCAGCTTTTTAGCAAGTTCATGTCGTTTCAGCCGATGGAAAAACGCTCTTTGTTGTCGTGTGATGCTTAAAGAACAATCTGAAGTTTTCTTGCTCTCAGTGTTGTGACTGTCTGTGGACGTCTGTTCCAGCTGTTTTCCAGCAGCTGGATTAACTGCAACGTAGATCAGCTGTGAGGACTAATCTGACATCGAACCGATGTGAAGAGATTAATACGGTACAGCTTGTTTGCTGTGTTTAAGACTTATTTAGGGTTTTGTCAGAGCGATCATTCGCCCGCAGTTTTAAATGAAATGTTTGTTTCCTGTTTGTCGTTAAAGGAAGCTGGTGTTTACGTCGTCTGTTTATCAGTAGACTACGTTTCACGCAGTTCGAAGATGAGCTGATTGCAGATTGTTCATGTGGCCGACTGCTGATGAAGGGACCAGACTAGAACATGTGCCGACATGTCCTCAGACAAAACGGTAAAAACTACGATTCATGTGATTCATATTGTTTTCTTGCCACCGGATCATGAGTGTCTGGAGAGGAACGCTTCAGCAGGTGGAGAACAAAACCTCAGAGGTTCTTTCCGTCCAACTCACTAAACAGCTATTTCATCTGCTCAAGCGTCTCTGATAAGCTTTTTATTTCCGCCCTGTGGCCATTTAAAACAGAACGTTTCAACAACAATATCTCAGGAAGTATTAGTCATGAAAGCCAGAGATTTTGATTGTTATTTTGATTGTGTTTATCGTGTAAAATAGAGGTATTTATAGAGATATGTGTGAAATATTAGACTGATATATGAAATACTTCAAGATGTTTTTAATTATTTGCCTGTTGACCCACTTTCTGCATTATTTTCTTGATTATTTCTTAATTGATTAGTTATTTGGCCATAAAATGGGGGGAAAATGTCGATCAGTGTTTCCTAAATCCCAAGATGACAAATAAAAACCGAAAGATTTTTACCTGCAATCACAGAATTTAGACTTTTGTCTTTTAAAAAAACAGTAGTCCATTAATCACTGCAGGTCGAGTCTATACTGAGCAAGTAAAGTGTCAGATGTGGTTTTGGCAGGTGTTTTAATAATAATAATTTAAAGGAAACAGCTGGTTTTAACCTACATCAGTACAGAAACAAACCTAACTGCGGCCTCATGTGGACTTTAAGCAGGCAGGAGCAGAGGGGGGCCTTCAAAGTTTTTTCTTTTATTTGTAAGTGTGTGTGTGAAGGTCTGTGTGGCACAAAATAATAAATAATGTAAAATAATACCCTCGGTGGGTCACATGATCCACCTATCGTCCCTCACTGCCCCGCGGTTTAGCGCTGCTAGCTAGTCTTCTACAATCTACAATTTCATGTTGCAGACTCTTTATCCGTGGTTCTGCAGCGGTATTCGCACAGTGTGAAGTGAGGTGAGCATCCTGTGTGTGCGTCCGACTGCTCACACCTCTTATCAGTCGCAGCCGCTAGTTAACCGCAGGGCGGGCTGAGGGAAGAAGGATGCCAGGCTTCTTTGTGTTCCTGTAGGTTTCCTTTGTCGTGGGCCAAGTGCATCGGAGAGATGTGTGATTTCCCTGTCGGGTGAGTGGCAGTGTTCTTCCTGTTTCTAGAGGCACTGAGGCACAGGTTATGTTATTTCACTAAAACTATGCAATGTACATTCACATAATCGTGGACTTTAACAATATAAATACAACAATAATAATCACTAGAAAAATCTGAGCTGTGATTTTCTCAACCTCTCATTGAAACACATCAGTACTTGTTTATAACGTGTAGATATATAAGATAAGACAAGATGTGCCTTTATTTATCTCACGGTGGAGAACTTCACAGTGTTGTTAGCAGCACACACATACGAGAAAGAAAATGCACACGTGGACAAAATAGTTGGTACCCCTCAGTTAATGAAAGAAAAACCCACAACGGTCACAGAAATAACTTGAATCTGACAAAAGTAATAATAAATAAAAATTCTGTGAAAATGAACCAATGAAAATCAGACGTTGCTTTTGAACCGTGGTTCAACAGAATTATTTAAAAAAATTAACTCATGAAACAGGTCTGGACAAAAATGATGGCAAATAATGTGACCATAGGGACATGTTCAATCAAGGTGTGTCCTCTAATTAGCATCACAGGTGTCTACAGACGTGTAACCAGTCAGTCAGCCTATTTATAGGGTAACAAGTCGTCACTGTGCTGTTTGGTGACATGGTGTGGACCACACTAAACATGGACCACAGGGGTGGCTCAGGAGATCAGAAAGAAAATGACAGAGCAGCACGTTAAAGGTAAAGGCTGTCAGACCATCTCCAAGCAGCTGGATGCTCCTGTGACACATATTATTCAGACATTTAAGATCCATGGGACTGTAGCCGACCTCCCTGGACGTGGCCGCAGGAGGAACACTGATGACAAATGGAAGAGACGAATAATACGAATGGTAACAGAAGAGCCCAGAACAACCTCTACAGACATTAGAGGTGAACTCCAAGGTCACGGCCCATCAGTGTCAGTTCGCACCATCCGTTGTTGTTTGAGCCAAAGTGGACTTCATGGGAGACGACCAAGGAGGACACCGTTGTTGAAAACTAATCATAAAAAAGCCAGACTGGAATTTACCAAACTGCATGTTGACAAGCTTCTGGGAGAACGTCCTCTGGACAGACGAGACCAAACTGGAACTTTTTGGCACATCAGCTCTACAAGCAAACATGAAGCATATGAAGAACAGAACCCTGTCTCTACTGTGAAACATGGAGGAGGTTCTGTTATGTTCTGGGGCTGCTCTGCTGCATCTGGCTCAGGGTGTCTGAATCTGTGCAGGGTCCAATGAAATCTCAAGACTATCAAGGTGTTCTAGAGAGAAATGTGCTGCCCAGTGTCAGAAAGCTTGGTCTCAGTCGCAGGTCATGGGTCTGGCAACAGGATAATGACCCAAAACACACACAGCAGCTAGAAACAGCCAAGACCGACTCAGAGAAAAACACTGGACTGTTCTGAAGTGGTTTCTATGAGCCCTGATCTAGATCCTGTTGAACATCTGGAAGGAGATGAAACATGGCGTCTGGGGAAGGCAGCCTTCAGACCTGAGACAACTGGATCAGTCTGCTCATGAGCAGTGGGTCTTGTGCAAAGTTGATAAGAGCACATTTACAAGATTTCTATATCATTTAATTATTTTTTACTTTATTATTATCACGACGATTGATTGGAGCAAATCTGTGACGACACAGTAAGTGTGTGTGTGTGTGTGTGTGTGTGTGTGTGTGTGTGTGTGTGGACCGTGATATGTGTGTTGTGACTCCCCGTTATATTCTTTATGAATATGCGTCGCTCCAGTTCAACCAGTTCTGTTGTCAGGTATGTTTCGTCTGGTGTTTCTAATTCGTGCTCCATGTGCCCCCTTGTAGCTTTGAGCGCCTGCCCCTCCAAAGTCCTCTGCACAGCCCTGAGTTTAAGCACAATGCAAAACAAAAAACGTCAGAACTGCAGTTTGCTGTTTCTTTGAGCCTCCGCCGGCAGAAATAGAGCGTCTGTGGCGTGTCAGTCATGTTGTGGGAACATTAACCCGTTTAAACAGTCACACTGCCCCCGTTTAGAGGACTAAAAAAAAAAAAAAAGCCCCCACCTTTAAATTCTGCCAACTTTAATCTGAGGACTTTGAGGTTTCAGCTACTCGTGGTTTTGGTGAGACTGAAGGAAACGAATGTAAGTCAGTGAAGTAATGGAAACACACCTCTGCGGGCGTCTGTCGAACACAACCTCCGTCACGTGTGCTTTAAATTCAAACTGCACAAAGGAAACGCGAAAAGATATCACACCAACGAGTGAGAAACAAACATTAACAAAAAGATATCCAACAACTTCTGAGAGTTCTTACTGTGATATTAATAAATATTCCTTGTTTGAGTCAATATTAATCTCTCAGCTGTGTTTAGTTTAACGCGAGATTAAAACTCTAGTTAAGGTCAGGTTGAGATTAACAGTTAAATATAGTCATAGTAAAACCGTGGACACACAGAGAATGTGCAATTTGTCTTCTTTATCTGATGTTTTATGACTCTTGAACACAGCAGAAGTGAACAATACAACCCTGGGAATTGGGTGAAATGCAAAAAAAAGCCCAGAATTGGTTTGACAACACTTTAGGAGAGTCAGACGGGCTACTGGGCAAATTAGGAGTCTGGACGGGTGAAGATGGGACTACACAGCAGACAGAAGAAGGAAATCAGATTTTACCACAAGGTTTTAGGAGCATCACGACATAAACAAAGCTGAATAATCCCTTTAATCTGTGCGGGCTTACGTATCCGCTGAGGACCTTTAAAGCACAGTTTAATCTAAATGATAAAGGGGATTTCTGGAAGCGCTTCCAGCTGAGGAGCAGCGTGGGATCTGGACTAAAAAGAGACGCAGAACGCCTCAATAATTTACAGGAAAAATGTCAAATATTCAAAGTAGAACTCGTGACAGCTGGAGACTGACGTGGCGGAAAGGATCTTGAGATTAGTGAGGACAGATGTAGGCCGGGCTACGAGGGAGACGATAGACGAGTCCAGAAGTATTACAGATTATTTTACACCACTGGAACTGTTTATAGTGAGCTGAAACTGCGACGCGTTGGAAAAGGGACTGAAAAATTCAAATCAAGCAACCTTTAACAGAATCCCTAAAGTTATGTGTCGAGCATCCAGGACTTCCTAAAGCAGAGTTTGGACTGTTGCAGCAGCCATCTGAAGCAAAGCTCACTCAATACGACGCCTTTTTAAACTTTACATCAACCTTTTGAACCCCAAAACCCACCAACAGGTTTCAAAGACGTGCTAACGTCTTAAAAAGTCGACAGAATTACCGTAATGTCTGGACTAGAAGCCGCTGCTTTTTTTCACACGCTTTGAACGCTGCGGCTTAAACAGCGATGCGGCTAATTAGTGAATTTTTACGAATTTGCCTCGAGACCAAAGTGACCTTGAGAGCAAAAGAGAGACTGAGGAAGTGATGAAGTGATTCTGAGGCTGTTCAACTCCTGAAGACACTGAAGAAGACGACTTCAGTGGTTTTAGTGCAGGAGGAAGATGAAGATAGCGACTTCTCCTGGTAGGCTGCTGTAGTTTTTATTTTCTTAATCAGCTGTGTTACAGGAACTGTTCAGAAAAAAGCATTTACGTATTTGTGTATGTTACTGCTACGTATTTAATTTAAAGTGCGGCCTGTATACGTACAAAACTGGTTTTCTTTTTAAACGTAGTGGGTGTGGCTTATATTCAGGTGCTCTCTATAGTCCAGAAATTACGGTAATCAATTTATCTGAGACAAAAACCCTAAAAAGAGAAATAATCATGTTGACGGTCCTTGAACTAATCGTGTGTGATGTGCAGCAAAATAAACCAAATCTCAGCTTAACATTGTGACATTTCATCAAAATCACTTTATTGGTTTAAAAATCGCCAGAAATACAACATTTTCACGATCAGATTCTATAAAAAGTGAACAATCTGTCGCACAAATGAGGACCGCAATCAGTCACGTAACACAAAGTCAGAGAATGTTGGGCTGAGCTGCAGGCGGCGTTTCCACACAACCAGTTAAAGAAGAACAATAAAATACAAGTCTGTGCAAATAAACAAACAGCTGAGTCAGAAACACAACGTCTAGTGGCTCCTAATTACTATGCAAAATATGCAACTACATACATCTATATGTAATGAGCATGAAGTCACATCTAAATCCTCTGAGCAGATGGCGATATGAAAAGCCTCAAAACGGAGCCCTGCCTTCACTTAAAGGTTTTTTATTTGACAAATAAAAAAAAACATGAAGCAACAGCACCTTAACCTTTGACAGAATTTCAGTTCCTTGAAAATAAAAAAGCACTCGTGCTTGTGTTATGGTCGCTTGTGGTTGAGAAAACCCTGAAGTGACTCTGCTGCTCTGTCACCTGACGGTTGGTGAACAACACAACGGCCAAACAAAGTGTGACCAAACGCCACTCCCGTGTCTAATTCAGGCCGCTGTGGCGGATGACGACCAGAGATTGGTATCAAACCACAAGACTTTCCCAACAAGCAATGAAGCGCTTCGACAGCAGTCACCTGAAAACATTAACTTCAGCTGTAAACATGTGAAACGAGTAAACATTTTATGAACTACTGAACAAACACGTGGCTGTGGATACAGAGGAGGGAGGTTAAAATAAATACAATGAACAGCAGGCTCGCTGTGATATTTAAATAAATCTAATAATAAAAGCAACCATTCAGTCAAACGAGGCGTCGGCTGATAATTACATTAATTCAGCTTGTTGTGGAAAATGAGTTCCATCGTTCCACCTGAACACGAACAAACAGAGCGACGAGTTAGTCGTGTTTCTATTTGTCTGTTTAACTGACGGCAAACTAGAAATGTGGCCTCAGTCAACCATTTTGATGTAAATGTATTTCAATGTAAATATATAATCAGAGAATGCAAAAGCCTTTAAATACCATCAGTGTCTCTATGTACAGAATATCTACAGAGCCACAGGGAGGCGTGTTTGGCTCGAACAGTGGACGTCGTACTTATTGAACTAAAGAACCCAAACACACACATTCCTGGAACCGTTTCCTCCACTTTTTCTACCCCGATGAGGATTTTGACCTCCAACACTGAATTTTTTTCCCTTTTGAGGCCTTGAGCTCAAAACGACGCCTTCAGGTCGCTGAGGAGGCGACATCTGTTGAGCTTTGATGGTAAATGTCACCAAACTAATGAACTAAAAACTCATGTCTTTGTTTGTTTTGGGTTTTTTTTACATTTTTAAACCAGAAAGTACCGTACGGGCACAAACACTGAAAATGTCTCGTATCAGCACTGAAGTCATGGAAATATGTTGGTTTGTGGACATTCAGCTTTCTTTTAAAGACGGAAAATTTAAGAAGCTGGAATTTAAAATAATTTAAAAATTACTCAAACTAAATAACTGAATATCAAAACAGTTGGAGGTTAATTTGACTATTATTAGATTAACGGTTGCAGCTCTTGTGATGATTATTTTTTCTAAGTCGGTATTTTCCATCCTGATTCAAGTCATTTGTAGCTAAACCCAAACCGCCCACGTTCATCACAGAGGACGTCAAATACTGCAAGTTACATAAACAGAAATAAATTCATTGGTTTGTTAAAAAAAAAAACAGGTGTCAGTATGATTTAAGCAGTGAATTCAGTTGGTTAAACTTCACTAAATGGTTTGAACATTCTCTGCTTAAGAACCGATCAGTTCGTTATCTGATTCACTTTTCATCCACTAATGCCAAATATTTGTTGATTTTAGGATCCTAACTGTGAACATTTGCTGCTTTTGGACAGATAGTTAAACTAACAGGAAGCCAGTCGCTGATAAAATATTGATTAGTTGAAGCCTCCTATTATTATTTTGTGTTTTTATATTATTAGTCACCTGCCAGACAAAAGTCCAGTTTCTTTGTTTACACCGATTAATCAATTATCAAAAAAATTGTCAGTGAATTCGACAACTGATCGATGCATCGTTGCAGCTCTACTACACATTGAAGTCAAGACTTTCAAACATCATGACCCAGATTCTTCAAAAAGTGGTTAATCGTCCACTTGGGGAACCTTATTTCACTGCTGGATACTGAAACTTGATGGGAATGGCGGCGTCTTGGCTGGAGTAGCTGCGTTCAGGAGACGTTGGAGCCGAGGTGAAGGCCGGAGAGGACATGGAGATGGAGACGGAGGTGGAGGTGGACGCCTGCGACCCAACATGGCCGCCGCACGAGCAGCCCGAGTCGTGGACGAGCCTCAGCACATCCTTCCGGAAGCGAACGCCGACCAGCGCGTACAGGATGGGGTTGAGGCAGCAGCGGGCGAACGCCAGCGTGCAGGTGATGTACTCCAGCACCGGGCCGCAGAACTGACCCGCCATCTTACGGGACAGCACCACGGTGTACGGCAGCTGGAACACCAGGAAGATCAGCACCAGCGCCACCATCAGCTTCAGGGTTCGCTGCCGGTGCCACTGCTTCCCTCGCCGGTTAGCGTGGCCTTCCCACAGCACACAGGCGATGGAGGTGTAGCAGGCCACCATGACGAGCAGCGACAGGCAGAAGATGGCGATGATGGCGCCGTTGGTGGCCATCTTGACTCGTCCGCTTATTTGCATGCCGCAGTAAGCGTCCGACACCCCAGAGAAGAGGATTTCGGGCAGACTCAGGAGCACTGCGACGAGCCAAACCCCGACAGCTGCCACCTTCCCGGCTGTTAGTATCTGACTGCGAAGCCGGAGCATCTCCTGAGCCCGGGCCACCACCATGTAGCGGTCGACGCTGATGCAGGCGAGCAGCAGCAGCCCGCTGTACGTGTTGATGGCGTAGCAGGTTCGCATCAGCTTGCAGAGGGGAACCGAGAAGATCCAACCCTGGTGAGTCTCGACGGCCTGCAGAGGCAGCGTGAGGACCAGCAGGAGGTCGGCCAGCGCCAGGTGGAACAGGAAGACGTCGGTCATGGAGCGAAGCCGGAGGCGGCGGTACAGAGCGAATGTGGCCATGACCAGGCAGTTCCCCACGACGCCCAGCGGGAAGATCAGGCAGAAAACGCTGGTCTGGAACATTCTGATGAAGACCTCCATCTCGCCGGCATCACACCAGTCGGAGGACGAGTCGTAATCTTCGGGCTCGGAGCCGTTCGTTTGATTCCAAAAGGAGAAGTTCAGATTGTAATCGGGCATGCTGTAATCCATTGCTGGTGGGAGAAAAATGAAGACTTTTAAACATTTATCTTCTCTGAGAAGGACGGCATCAGCAAAACACAGTGTGAGCAGATCTGTTTTCTTTTGTTAGAAAACAAAAGAAGCCAAAATTGCACAAACTATCATCACTGCGGCTGTAAAAATACAGAGAATAACTGGATTGTTAACTTTCCAACTGCCCTCGAACTTGTCGTTCCATCGGGAAATGTAAAATCAACTAAATGACTTCATTCTGATTTAAAGCGTTGCACCAAAAACAAGAACTAAAACTAAAAACCTAATCATTCTGAAGCCTTTAGTGACTCAACAGTCTTGAGACAAACATGTGACCTTCTTGGGTTGAACTGCAGGTCGTGTTCACACAAAGCGGAGCAGAGACGAGGACCGACACACTGAAAATGCTTTTTCAAGTTTTGTCAATTCCTTGTTTTTTCAATTGCTGCAAGAAAATAATCAAACAAACAGCGCTTTTGTTTTTTCCTTTTTAAATTTTTATTATTATTACGTTCTGACATCCTGCATCTCCACATGGTCCTCCAGCTGCAGTCTGTCAGACAGAAAAGCCCTGCAGAGGACAGTCAGAGGAGCTGAGAGGGTGATCAGAGGTTCCCTCCCCTCTGTCCAAGAACTTCTCCAGAGCCGCTGCAGGAGCAGGACCCTGAACATTGTCAGGGACTCCTCACACCCTCTCCATCAACTGTTTGGACTGCTGCCATCAGGAAAACGTTAAAGGAAGAACCTCCAGAATGATCAACAGCTTCATGCCACAAGCTGTCAGAATGCTGAACTGCTGACACTTGTTTATTTAAATTGCTTTAAGTTATTGGATCCTGAGGAAACGTTCTCTCATCCTGCCTGTACTGCTGTGTACGTACAGCAACATGGCGATAGACTGGATTACTTTGCCACAGTGCCCAGAAGACAAGTTTAATTGCCTCAAGTCGACTCGCTTTTTAAACTTTCTGATACTTTTAAACGAAGTGTAACCGACCCAGAGGACGTCCTGCTGCACAGCCTTGTGTTTACTGTCATTTACAGTCAGCTTGAGCCCAGACGGAGTGTTTTGAAAGTCATGAGTCATTCTGAGCTTCTGCAAAAATTTCTGTTCAAAAACATGCAGTGTTCCCATTTACACAAAGCCTGAGCCGGTTTTTGAGCACAGTTCAGTTCTGCACTTCACGTCACGATATCAGGAAATGCCAACTGTTGAAACAATCAGGCTGAAAGTCAGAGAGCTGCAGCTCTGCGCCTCACTTTGAGTAAGCACAGAGATATTTTAGTCATTGTGCAGCCGCTTGCGTGAGACTGGCATCAGGTCGTTGGCAGCAGGGGAAACTGTGGGCAGCTTCCAGGTCGACAGATCAGTCAGTGTCGCGTGCTAACAGCCTTCATAACCAGTTTCCACAATCACTTTTTTATCATTTCATCTGTCACTGTGTGCTTCTGTCTCCTCTGAGGCGACACACAGCTTTGAATTGAGCTCTTTTATGACAATATCTTTAACTTCTTTACTTGTTGGTGGCGGAGAAACATTCAGGAGTTTCCCTTAAAGGTAAGATGAAAACGCTTTGTGGACGGTCTTTGTTTAACTCTTCAAGTTCATCTCACATAACGGGGCAGAACAACAGCAGGGTTTTCCTTTTCTACTCCTGAAGTGTGGCTATGAACGGAGGATCAGTTTAGTTTGGCACAAAGTACAGACTGGACCGGAACAATAAGCAAGAAACGTCCTATCACCGTTAATCTGAGTCAGGAGGAACGGTCACCTGTGCGTCTAATGTGTTAGTTTTGCGGCTGTGAACGAGGACGTTGGCTTCTGTCTGGAGAATCGATCATGAACACTTCATGTGAGAGTTCTAACTTAATCAAACTAATATTTCAATTAAGCTCTAATGTAAACTCAGCCGCGGTTGTGTTAAATACGCTTCACACAAAATCTCCGTAAGTTTTAATTTAATTTAGAAATACGAGAACATTTGTTCTTTCATCGGCCGATACGAAAAACAAACGTCTCCTGGAACAGAATATAAATCTGAGTCATGTGTTTTCTGTCGGGCCGCGACCCAAACCGCCATCGAACGGCATCAAACTGCTTCACCTCATGTGCAGCTTCAAGTAGTGAGCTCACATTAATTCACTGCATCTTTCTTTATTTGTAATTCTTCCTGCAATAATAATACTAATACTACTGTGACTAATAATAATAATAATAATAATAATAATAATAATAATAATAATATGGCAATTCTCTCTCTTCAGCAAATTGTAGTTTATTTGACAAACGCAGGATAAAGCAGCACCACGTGGATCAGGGTCACTATTATTTATACGACACATAAATAAGAACATTCCTGCGTGTTTGACTGTCTGCTGGTCCTTCTAGCAGAAATATGTTGCATGCCAGTGATTCCTCTCGTCCTCCAGATCTGACTCATCGGGTTCTTCGCTCTGCCTTTGATGCCTTCAAGATAAATTAAACGCTCGTCTCTGCCAGCACTAATTTCACTTCTTGATATATAGCAAAAAATAAATAAATAAAATAGAAGAATCTGGCAGCATGTTTTAACACTAAACATCCAAAAAAAAGTAAATATTGAATTAGGTTTTCTGTATTTTAACAGCTGTATAACAGTTAGTGTTGCACTTTCAGCGCTTTTATTAAAACTGTTGCCGTGTTATCTGTGAAAGTGACGGGATTAAAAAATAGCGGCACACACCTTTATACTTTTTCTTCAGATTTAAATGTTAAATACACACAATCTAGTCATTACTCGACCTACTTTTAGGGCTCTTTGAAATGTTTCTATTAATTTTTTATGAACAAAATTTTACCTTTCAAATGCACAACAAGGAGAAATAATAATAAAAATAAAATTGCATGCACGTGTGCAGCGTTCCTTCGTTCTGCTTTATTTCTGTTTTTTCTCTTCTTAAATCAGCCAGTAAACAACTGTTTTGGTGCTAAGAACAAAGTTTTAAATTCAGAAACCCTCTTTAAAAAAAACACCTAACGGCTTTGTCGTCGTCTGATTTTGGTTTTTGATTTTTGATTTTTTGCATAATTTCATTTCGATCAATAAATGGAGCTGCAGTCCTGCACGGCTCTCTGACACATTTCACTAACGTTATATTGCGTGACAATATCGAGAAACACTAAATTCTTTACAATCAAGCCGAAAGTGAAATCCTCCGTGGCGTAACGAGATGCTGCTGTGAGGTTTGAGTGGGCACAAGTTATTCTTTTAGTCACCGCTCACGGCCGTGTGAGTCGCTGGCTGTCGGCCATGTGGGACGTAAGGACGGCGTCACATGCCGGCAGGGTCAGCAGGAAATCACAGTCTTATTATTGTTTTTTAACAGTTTTCGCAAGTCGAGATTGTTGGAAATTAAGTTTATTCGTCAAAACGGATGTCAAAGATGCCTGAGAGGTTGGCATTCATTCCTGAGCTGAATGTAAAAATAACAGATAAAAAAAAATAATAATTCAATATTTAATTTCACAATCTCGGGCAGTTTTCTCAGGCGTGTGCTCAGGCAGCTGACAAGATTAAATAACCCAAATCATATGAACGTGAGTCATACGTGGGCTCAGATTTGTGATGAACCACAACCACACTGTCAGACGGCTTCGGAGATGAATCGCATTTAAACTAATTTCACCTTTAAATCAGCTGCTGGTTGTGAAGCTGTAAATATACTGTAAGTAAAAATGGTACTTTTCAGCTTTGGTGAGAACTTCTTTGTGTTTATTGTAAAATCTCCCTTTTTGTTTTTCCTACTAATTTGTTTAGCTGCATTCAAAGCTTTCTGCCTGCACACCTCACATCACGCTCCATTTATCTGCACTAAATGCTCATTTTAAATTCCCTGCTGGCCTGATTTTCTCAAGGTGTCTTACCTGAGCTGTTGGAGGTGTTCAGCATTTCTTAAGTGTGGCTCCGGTGTCTGTTCACCAGATTTGTGGGGCTGACTCTCTTTTAAAGAGCCTGTGGGGTAATCTCAACCACCTCCAGCCAATGAAACCCGCTCTGTGTTTTGCTGACCTCGCCATACCCCTGTGTTGGTTGTTTGTATCACTGGCGGATGTGAGCTGAAACTGTTGAAGCGTTTCTAGCGCTGTCATGAGTCTGTGGGTAGCTGATGATCTTTCAGTCTGTCGCTGCAACGGCACACTTTGTTTTAGTCTCTAAGTATGTGAACTCACTTTTTGTTTTTTTATAGTTTGGCAGTAATTTACCTGCGACAAATCCCAAATATGCCCTCAGAAGGAGACCGAATTCATTAAAATGCATCAAGCTGCAGGTTCAAGCGGCGGACAAAACGTGCCCGAACACACCTGGGTGTGACTGCTGAGTGGTACTAAAACCAGTTCATAACCTTTTCCTGACTTCTGCTGAGGTTACATGATCGGTTCAGGAGTCATTCAGACACAAGTTTAACTCTTCTCCAACCAGACGCACAGTCACACTGAGGAAACCCTCTGAAACTCGAGCAGTTTGTGGGTGTTTTATTTTTTATTTTTTTGCTCCATTCATTCTTCTTTTACTGCAAAGTCCTGCATCTCTGTAGAAACAGCACAACCATGACTAGAAGCAAAGACGCCGCAAAAATGTGTTTTTATGCAACGTTATAATACAACAGATCACAAAGAAAAAGGTGAATTTCTATGACAAAAGTTAGAAAGGAAGAAAAAAGAGTCAAATGTTACGCTGGAAGCTCTGGATGCTTTATTTATTTCCCTTTTTAATTGTCTGCCTACAGAAAAGTCCTGCTGGGGTTTCTCGCTTAGACCAAAGAATGCAGAAGTTTGTTTGTTTGTTTTTTTTAACGCAGTTCTGATGCTGTAAAAAGATCAATTTCTTTCATTATTCTATTGACAAACATCTGACATTTTTCCAAGGCAGTGAACAATGCTGGGAAACAAATGGTGGCTCGACATTTATAGATGTTTTACTATTTACTTGTTTACAGCCTCTACAAACGGCGCTCTGCTCATCAGCTGTAGAAAGACGTTCCACCGCGCCGGATGTGTCTCCAACAACTCGACTCTAACATAAAACTGTCCAAAACGTGTCCAAAGTGACATAAAATTACCCAAATTGACTCGAGAATCGTCCAAAATAATTAAAAAACTGTCAAAAATTACTTGAAATTCGACCACAAAAACACAAAATTTGTCCATCATGACTGTTCGAGGGATTTTGTTTGTTTGTTTTGGACAACTTTAATCCAATCTTAAGGAAAAGAAAGAAGAAATGGAGGCTCCACATACCACCGGTATCAGCTGTAGGAAGATGCTCCACCATGTTGGATGTGTCTCCAACAACCTGCTCCTCTGGTCACTGGTTCTGAGCCGCGCTGCATTTATTTATCGATCCAGTAGGTTGGATTTTCCTCTCAGTCTCTCTATCGTCTCCTCTCTGCCTGGTGAAACACTGCCTGCAGTTCAGCTGTAAACGCTCTAATTGCTGGTCACAGCTGATGCGAAAGGTTTATTTTTGTCAACTCTTTAAATTAGGGATGTTGAATAAAGAGATCCCTAAAGGTCACCGTTGTTTTCACAGAGCAGAGCGGCGACACATATGGAAACAAATTAGAGATTTAAAGGGAAAAAAAACATGTGTCATTAAAAAAAACAAACGCAGAAGAGCAAGTTGTTGGAGGACACATTCAGCACGGTGAAACATCTCTGGAGAGCTGAAGTGCAGAGTGGTGTGAAGAACTTAGAGGCTGTAAAAATGTAAATAACTTTGTGAAAACGCCGATCTGTAGCACGTGAAGGCGACATGTTTATCCGGTATCGTTAACACGAATCCCAGGTTTTTTCAGGTTTTTTGTTCAAGGTCTCTTTATGTTGGATATCACTCAGTCTGTAGACATACGTTTTCCAATATTTTCTTTTTCCCGTTTTCTTCCCCATCCCACCACAGTAACACAAAAGCCACATAGTTGAAGAACAAAGGTTCACAGATGTGCATCGCAACATCGGCGCACAAGCAAAATAAACAAATAAACAACAAACAGACAGACACTGAAGTTAAAATGTCATCTGCGTTTATATTCTCCAAATAAGTCAGAAGCGGCTGCCAGACATCAGAGCGTTTTTGTATTGATCCCTTTGTGGAATAGAGAATCTGCTCTAATGGGATACAGTACGTGACCTCTTTGACCCGCTTCCATAGCAGGGTTGGAAAATGTATATAAAGTAAATCACAAATGAAATGTTTTAGTTTGTTTTTTTATGATCCGTAGCGCTCGGCACAGAAGACACGTCTGAGTTCTGTCTCCTTCTTCGTGCTGGCTCTGGTGCAGGACTTTATATTGCAGTGAATAGAACAGAACAGAACTTTGGTGAAAACCTCAGGGAAATGTCTGAAAATGAAAATGAAGCCACAGTGAGCAAAAATGAGACAGAAACACCCAGAAACTACCCGAGGTTCAGATGGTTGCAGACATCGAACAGGTGCACACGGTGCAGTTCTGTAATGGAATCGTCTGGTTTCTTCGTGACTGGTCGATGAAAACTGAACTGGGTCCCAGTAGGTCAGTGGGTTAAAGTCAATGTGCATTAATGTGAAAACGGGATTCTTTTACTCTAATCGCAGCGGAGGTGACAAACAACCATGCCGAGCGTCAGACCACAGGTTTTGGTTGGCAGACCACGAGAAACACGGGTGCAGGTTGCTGCTGTTGGTGGGAACGGTTGGCGTGTTGACAGCAGGGCGAACATGTTGACAATCCTGATCCTACTGTGGTTTCCTTCGCTTCTTCCCTCGTCGCTTGTTTGTGTGTGTGGTCGATTCAAACTGGTGTGAAAGTGCTGACCTACTATTCAACCTGCGAACAACAATCAGGCTCAACAGTCGCTCACATCCTGGGCTCTGATTATTTCAGCTTTTAAAGATTAACCACTTCATAAAACACAAATCAAGAGCGTGAGATGATGTCTGTTCTCAAACCAACAGCAAATTTAAACATCTTTTGACTGAACCTTTGCTTGAAGATGCTTTTTAAAGACTTTTAAGAGCCCTGTGGTGGGTAATCATGTGTTTCTAAAGGTCAATAAGTAGTAAATTAGCCTTTTTCTAAACATTTTGTAGAAGCCGATATGCATCTAGGCGCGTATACATTTTTGAACAGTAATATGCTACTTCCAGATGTTTGTGTAAAACACTGCATGTCTCAGATTCTTTTTTTTTTTTGTGCATATTTTCCCCACTTTAATGTTTATTGCCCCCTAAACCTAATAACTGGCCCCCGTCAGCAGCTACAACTGAAATCAAGTGTTTTCTATAGCTGAGTCTTTCACATCTCTGTGGAGACATGTTGGCCCGCTCTTCTCTTCAGAACTGTTTTAATTCAGCAACACTGGAGAGTTTTCGAGCCTTTTCAAGGTCATGCCACAGTATTCAAGTCCACACTCTGACTCGGCCACTCCAAAACCTTCATTTAGTTTTTTTTAAGCCGTCCAGAAGTGGACTTGCTGGTGTGTTCTGGATCGCTGTCCTGCTGCAGAACCTGAGTGGGCTTCAGCTGGAGGTCACCAACTGATGGCCGAACATTCTCCTCCAGGGTTTTCCGGTAGAGAGCAGAATCCATGGTTCCATCGATCACAGCAAGTCGTCCTGAAGCAGCAGAGCAGCCCCAGACCATCACACCACCACCACCACCACCCCCATGTCATGTTCTTTATCTGAAATGTTGCCCAGAAGTCTTGGGGATCATTCAGATGTTTGTTTGCCAAAGTAAGACGCGCCTTTATGTTCTTCTTGGTCACCAGTGGTTCTGGCCTTGGAACTCTGCCATGGAGGCCATTTTATCTGAGTCTCTTCCTTATTGTTGAGTCATGAGGCCTGCAGGTCTTCAGATGTTGTCCTGGTTCCTCTGTGACCTCCTGGGTGAGTCGTCGCTGGGCTCTTGGTCGGCCGGCATCCTGGGAGGGTCCACCACTGTTCCCTGTTCTCTCCATTTGTGGATGATGGCTCTAAATGTGGTTGGCTGGAGTCCTTTAGAAACGGCTTTATGACCCTGTCCAGGCTGATAGGTGTCAGTTACTTTATTTCTCATCTGTTCTTGAATTTCTTTGGGTCGCAGCGTTTAGTTGCAGATCTTTTGGTCGACTTCATTCTGTCAGACGCGTTCTATTTCAGCGATTTCTTGATCGTTCCACTCAAAGATTCTCCCTCTGCTTTAGCGCCGCCCAAGATGACTGTGATTGGTTTAAAGAAATGCAAACAAGCCAGAAGGTTTTGGTTTGTTTTTGTTGCCACATAGCAGAATAATAATGTGGTCCAGTCGAACCATTCTCCACAGAGCTCGACTGTATTAAAAAAATAATAAAAAGTTGCATCAAAAATCTGGCAGCAAGGGGCAGAAAAATCCATTAATAAACAGCTACATTTAAAAACTGTAAAAAAAAAAAAATGTGGAAAATAACGGCAAATATCTGCAAAATAATCATATTTTTAGCTGTTTTTAATCCTGTAAAACTGTGATTCTATGGTCGCACGGTGTAAAAGAACAAATTAACATTTATAAAAATACAGATTTCTGATGTGGACGTGCTTCGTAGGGTTTAGACTATTATTCAGGCTCGAGTGTCAACTCAAAAAAAATGTGAGTAGCTCCAGTTAATTCATGATTTAACAAGAGGAGCAGCTAGTTTTTCACACAGGGCCAGGGAGGTCTGGATGGCCTTTGTTCCCTTAAAACATTAAATCATCATTTAAAAACGTGTGTTCATGTTTTTAAACATCTAAGTGGGTGAATTCCAGACACTGCATTTCCATTTTTCTAACATTCTTTTGAGGAAAAGCTGCAACTAAAACAGAATTTATTACGAGTGAATCATAACGACCCACCAGGTAGGTGAAGCTGCCCTCATTTAACACTCATTTATGAAGCATTTAAAAGATTTACTAATAATTAAAGCAGCATTAATTACTGAATAGAACAAAAAAAATAGAACTCCAATCACCAAACTGTGTGTTAATCATTGTTTTTAAACATCAGACTCAAAATAGAAGTAAAGTTTCAGGAGTGTTTCATGAAGTTCAATTCGTCCAAACAAGATTTTTTTTATCACCTTGTAAATATAATGCGTAAAAGTATTTCTTTCCACCTTCATTTTATTTTTTTTGCAGCATTTTCAGTTTCATGTTCAGCTTTTGACCATAACTTGAATTTCACACTTCGTATTTCTTCATGTGAGAGTGACGCTGCTGCACTTTTTGTTTTTTGTCATCATTTATTTTGAATCACTGATAAATGCTCAGTTAACGTCCTTGAATGTGTTTTTGTTAATTCTATTTAATATCATGTCACATTAGTGGGAAAAGAAAAAAGCAGGAAGTGAGAAGCTGCGACCAGATTATTTGGGCGTTTTTTGATAGTTATTAATTAACTTGTGCAGAAATAAATCACTTCAAATACAATAAAAAATATACTTTAAATTCTGCTCGACTCATCGGAGCATTTCTAACTTTTGAGCCCATCAGGTGGTTTTTAAATCGTATTTAGTGTATTTACTCATTTTATTCAGTTTTTCTCACTTAGTTGCAGCTTCCTGTATTTATTTTTATTGCATATTCATTGACCGACCTGTTTACACGCAGAAACATCTGTTCAATCGTCTGCACTGAAGCTGTTCTGCCTTAAAGTTTGCTTTTATATTGGTGCAGATATTTTTTAAAGGTTTAAGGTGAATTGATTTTTTAAAGTCAGGCTTCAGTTTAGCGTCTTGTGGGGAACAGAGGACGGCATGAATCCGTAAAACCTCCGACGCGCAGATTAAATCAACGCACGTCCAACGCTGTAGCCTCTGCCATTCGCTAAATGTATGTTCAAATAATGGTTTTAATGTGAAATCCATCATTTATTCAGTCCTTCTGTATTTATAATCTTCTGCCCCGCCCGTGTTTGCAAACAGAGAGGACAGGAAATGTGAAGATTATACATGTGCACATTTCTGACAACGTCAACACATGAAATACGTCAGTGCTGCTGTACTGAGCTGCATTTTCTGATGAAGAACCACTTTCTGTGTAAACATGACAAACCTTTAGCCAGCAGTGCATGTTACATAAATGTTCTGTTTGACGCCGGAAACAGCAGTTTAAATAGATTTCTCTGTTTTTTTTAATGCAGAAATAATCTCTCGTGTGTTGTGTATTTAATATATATTTAAACAGCCTTCTGGAAAACAAGTCTGGTGTTGACTGTGATACGCTCAGATTGTGAACATTTCTTCCTCAGTCGGTAACAAGTGAAACAAGTGGGCTTTGGTTTTTGCTTTCGGGGACTTTTCTGAATCGGATCACTTCAGAAATTGTGAATCCTGCAGAGATGACGCTGCACTTTTAGTGTTGTTTTGGTTCTTGTTAAATCATCATTTCCTATAAAAACTAATGTAATGAAAGCTTTTTTTCTTCAGGCCAGACTACGAGCACCGAGCGCTGCAGCAGCAACAACAACAAGCAGAAGCCGGCTGAGGTTTTGTCGCTCTGCAGGCTTCATTAGAAAGCAGCTGTGCATCGACTTGAAGCTTCCTTCTGCCTTCACAGTGTGTGATTGTGAAACAAGAAGGTGTGAAGAGAGGAGGGCAGCGAGTCTTCACATATGGTGAGGAAAAAAAATCCCTTTCAGATCAGCTGAAGTCGGTGATATTATTTAAAATGACAAACGGCCGGCTGCTCACTTGAGCCACCGGAGGGTGAATTAAAACAGACTTCAGCACCAGAAGAACTCAAACTCTGGCCTGTTTGGTTCATTGCTGGATATTAGGCCCAGAAAACCAGCTGCTCTTTATTTCTGCTTTTGCGGGCTTCGCTGTTGACGGCTGCTTAACAAGCGTGAAGCTCTCTGAGGAAGTGCGTCGATACAAATACGGAGTTGCATCTACAGCAGACAGGTTTTTTCACCTCTTTTTTTTAAAATGTAAACCCCTTTTTTCATCGTATAAATGTAGGAAAAGCTCATTACACCCAGAACACAAACTATTTCTGGTATTTAGCGCGATCGTTCCATAACATTTTATCAGACACATTTTGTCTCAGGGTCAACTCTCATAATTCAGCCTTAACACTGCTGTGATATCTCATATATGTTTTCTGAGTCGTCTCGATGCCTGATACAGTCGACTGCGGGCAGGTTTACTCTGAGTGGATCGGTGGTAGCTCGATGTGTGGGCAGCTCACACTTCTGAGTTTCTGTGTCTGCTTTGAGTCAGTCTGTCTGAAGTCTTTCCTACAAACGTCTTCTAGCAGGTCAGCAGGAGAAACGTGTTCCTAAAGATGTTAATTGTCCAAGAAATCTGAATTACTGGAAATACTGCATGACTAACACATCTGAAGACACACAATAAAATGATATAATAACATATATATTGTGTTTGTAACCCTGTTTACTGTAAATCTCTGCAGCTGTTGTGCTACAGAAAAAAATGTTGAATTGTTTTTCTAATTTGACATTTGTTTTCATGTTTATTTATTTTCTTAAGGTCTTATACAAATACCATTATTATTATTATTATTATTATTATAGATGTCAACAATAGAATAAAGAAAATCTTTCAACAAAAAAACTGTCTGTCCTGTTTTTTTTTTTTTAAGAAAGTAGTTCAAAAAAATCATTACTTGATTAATCAATAATTAAACGAGTAAATATAATTTCATTTTAATTTTAATTTCAGCTATTTCTCCATCAAATGTTACGTCGATGTAAAAAAGTTTAGTTTAAGTGTATTTTTCCTCAGCTGCTATCATTTAACTGGTTAAACGTCAGATCATAAAGTTGCATGAAAAAAAAAGTCTTTGTTTACCAAAAGAAACCACAAGAAAACAAAACTATAAATATCACACACGTTCTCATATCCTTCTACATTGTTTGATGTTTAAATTTGATTTGATTTATTTATTTCTGCTTATTTTTTTATCCCTTTCTCTCTCTCATATATATATATATATATATACATACTCATATATATATATGCTTATTTCTTGTGTGTTTTATTCTTTATTCTTGTTCATCTTTTTAATATTGTTTCGCTGTGGAACAGGTGCACAAAGCCTTTCACTGCATCTTACATCATGTGTATAACTGTGGTTGTGACAAATAGAGGACTTGAATCCTTCAATCTCTGAATTTGACTGTAAATTTATATTTCTTTTCTTGTTTTTACTGGTCTACTGTATTGACATCGGCAGAAATTACAATTATTGTACAGATATTTGCAGTTACTGTCACTGTTTTTTATCTCTATTTTTTGGGCTTTTTGCCTTTATTTTAGTGCAGTAGAGATAGACAGGAGAGGGAGAAGAACGGGGAGAGATCCACAGCAAACGGTCGTGAGCAGAAGTCGAACCCACAACCGTAGGTCAGGGAGCTCCAGCCCGGTTCATGGGTCGCCCCTATAGCTCGATTAGTGGAGCTACAGGGGCGCCCAGCTGGTTTTTATGGAATAGACCTGGAAGATCTGCCAATATGGGGCTGCAGATATTTCTAGACAACCTTAGAATAGAATAGAATAGAATAGAATAGAATGCCTTTATTGTCACTATACACATGTACAATGAGATTAAGAGCAGCTCCTTCAGTGCCATATAGAATAAAGTACAAAATAAAGAGCAAAAAAAAATAGAAGAGATTTAAGTATAAAATGAGATAAGTTATATATATAGTGTACAGTATAAGTTATATGTACAGTATGATTTAGAAAAATATTGCACAGCATGGTCAGAGGTGATATTGCACACATTTCCTATTTACACTTCATTTATGTTGAGTATTTTAATTTTTTTTATGTTTTTTGTACACTGAGATGCTGACAATGAAGTTTTGACTTTGATTAAACATTCAGTTTACATGCACTGAACCCATTCTCCAGCTAAAACCAGGTTTCTGACGAGGGACAGACGGGTCATCGTGGCCGATATTTGGCCTTTTTCTGTAAATTATTGGCTAATTATTGGTAAACTAAATGCACCCCCTCTTTGTCGAGCAGAGACTGTAAAAGCTGTGCAAGAAACCAGGAGGTTAGCTCCTCTCGCAGTGGCTAAGGCTACGCTAACAGCTAGCAGCTAAGTTAGCAGGCAGCCACAGATTAACCTGAAACAGAATCTGGACAACAATAATTAATGTTAAGATCTTGGTGAGCAACAAAAGTGACAGAACAGTGACGGATTAAGAAAACAGAGCAGAACAACAGGAAACACACTGATCAGTTCATCTCATAAACAGAGCAGAGTGTCCTCATTTAATCGCTCCTCTCTCTGTTTTCCATATTCAGTCCCTTATTAAAGAAGAAGTTATGAACGACCGGTTCTCTGCTGTCACATGCTGTTCAAACATTTCGTGTATATTGGCTCTAAATATCAGCTACTGGCCTCGCTTGGTGACATACAATCCCTATTTCTGACATACGCTGACTTGCACAAACACAGAAACGTCCTAACCAGGATACTCTCGTCCACTCAAACCCACTCAGATAACCTTCGACATGCTGCAGACGTCTGAATGCCAGAACTCGGCTTCCTGTCTCCGCCGGCTGAGGTGAAGACAGGCGCCATTACAAAAAGCTCTGACATCCTGCACATTAAAAACCACAAAACACAGGACTTTGTTGTTTTTTTCATACTTCTGGGTGTGTGTGTGGCTGTCTGGGGCATACACACTTTAAATTACCTTTACAAATGTGCATGAATTCACCTGAAATTTCGCTGGAAATACAGTAAAAGTTTCACACATTTTTTCAGCGTCTGCATCCACAAATCAGATCTTTGTGCGAGGCCACAAGACGCTGTGTTTATGTGCTCTAAGTCTATCTTTCAGGCCGCGCCGGCTTCCTGATCGTCCGTCCAGACAACCGCTTTCGCTGCTGCTAAATGAAGAAGGAAATCCCAGAGCATTTTTCAGCAGCTATCCAAGTACGTACAGGAAATTGGGCGTGCTGCCTCCGCTCGCCGGCTTCACCACCAGCACTGGGACAGTCCCACCACAAACCAGGAGCTGCAGCGCTTCGTATTAACGTGCGTTTAGGAGGAGCGAGGACATACCAGCGCTTCCCCTTATTCGCTCTGCGCGGCGATAAAACGTGAAGCTTGTTAAACCACAGCAGACGACTGAAACTAACACACTCGATGTTTTTCACACTGTGCAAAACTGTGTCACAAATGTCACGTTTCACCTCAAAAAAACGCTCAGCGGTTTCCCGAAACAGGAGGAAATTTGTTGGTACAGGCAGTGCATCAATACGCATTTGGTTCTGTGGTGAGTATTTGTGGCTGCAGGAGTGTAGGAGCTGACCTGGTTCAAAACAAACGGATCTTGTAATTATTAATTTGTTTTTATCAATCTATTATCAGTTTTTTCTTTAAAATTTACCAAAAGCGTCATCTTCAAACGTCTTCTTTGGTCAGATCAACAGTCCGAAACCCGAAGACGTTCAGTTTAGCGTCACGTGATGAAGAAAAGCAGCGAATCCTCGTGTTTAAGGAGCTATAAACAGCATGCATTTGGCATTTTTGCATAATGATGTGCATCAACATTGGCTCAAAGTTAATACATAAATGGACTGATTGTGGGTTTTTTTTAAATCTTCCTTCCAACCACAAAAAAAAAAGTTTAAAAAGACTTCTTATTGTTATATTTATTATATTTGAAAAGCTAGAAACAGCACATATTTGTTTTTTGTTTTCTTAAAGTGAATAAGAAAACCTTTGCACCATCAATCTTGGCTCAAAGTGAACACATCAAGCTTAAAAAAAAGCAGGATTTTAGAAACACGGAGGTCAACAGATCAACTTTCCACCTACAAAGTGCTCGATTAATCTCCGTTTATAATACGTAAAGCTGTTAGTAACTATATCCAGTTTGCTATAATGTGTGACGAAGAAAAACTGAAAACATCTGGCACGAACACATCGACATCGGCTCAAAGTCAATACATCCAACTAGACAGAATTTTAGAAATTACGAGGTTAAAAGGTCAAGAAAGGTTCGACACAACAAACTCTGATATGTCAAACTATTGTGAATATTTTTAGATCAGGAAAAGCAGCACATCCTCATATTTGGGGAACAAGAAACAGCAAATCTCTTCTCTTTTTTTTTTGGCTGAAACGACGACTGAAACCAAAACGTCGACTCACTTGCGGCATGAAAGTGATGTTTAGTATATTGGTGAATGGCAGAGGAGCCCTATGACACAACATGACATATGATGCTGCAGATAGACGCCTATACTCAGAAATGATTGCTATCAGCAGCCTCATCGCAGCTGCAGCCGATGTGATCAGTCCAAGAGCTACAACACTGCTGATAAACGACACCCACGCTTTAGCATGATGAGGCTTATGGTGATTTCCAACAGCGTCACATTAACTACTGTAGTCAAGTCAAGATAACAGGACAGTATTTTGATATTCTAATTGGTATTCTGATGATTTCATATCATCCTAATTTGTCACATGATCTGCTTCTCAGAGGAACCATGCAGATCCCGTCACATATGCAGCTAGCCGGTCCTGCCTGGTGTTTCCCTACCTGCATGGTGGCCGGGGGGCTGTTACGGTGGTCCTCGGTGCCATTGGGCTGCCTCTCGTCCCACAGAACAGTTGCACCACCTTCAAAAGGATCAAACACGTTGGAATGAACAAGTATGTTCCTTTTGCTTCTGGTTAATTAAATGTTTCAGGCACTTATCAAGCAGAAATGTCCTCTGTAGGGGTGTCCCAGTCACGTCTTTTGATCTGTTAGAGCCATTTAATGTTGGATTAAAAGAAGTTACCAATAAGACTCTTGTTTTACAGTGCGGTATATGCGCTGTAGCAATTATTTTATTCTCCTGTTATGAGCAAAAAGGGACACATTCTGAAGCATTAGATACAGCTAGTGCTCATTTCCAATGGTGACGTACCCGGTTGTTCCACCAGGTGGAGCCTCTAATTGTTGGATACTGTGGCGTCGTCAAAAAGAGAGGATTGTGGGCGTTTAGCTAGTAAAGAGCCACCATGACAAAGACTCTGGAGACGCTTAATGACCTCCAATCTGAGCTCATGAGTTTGAAATAATGTGGGAACCACTAGGACAACGGTCATTCCACCTAAATTCACCTCATGGCTCCCAGATGACCATTTAGAATTGAGTTGAAAAAAATTGGGGATGAAAGTTTATCATTAAGATGAAGTTTTTGGGGCATAAGTCCACAAAAAAATAATGAAAAAAATTCATGACTTTGGTTGAAAATATCTAAAGTAGTATTTAAGGTACAGACTTCAAATTTGAGGACATATTTGCCCTCTGCTAGAGGCGCTTAAATCCTACAGTACAGGTACCTCGATGCATATGCTGAGATTCTACGGTCTGTTCAATGGAAGGAAATATTAAGACCGTCTTTGTACACCCGTAAAACAGACAGGATTTACATCAGAAGTCTGAAATATTTGCGTTGCATCGTCCAGTGTGCGATGTTTCCCACTTTCATGAAGGCGACACATAGAGCCTCTGAGATACTGACCCGCAAAAATGGTAAGTGTCACATTTTTGCTCAACGAATGACAGATTACACTGACACATAACTGAAGTCATTTGAAAGAGAACGTTCCTGACTTGTTGTGGTAAAAAATAATAATAATAATAAAAAATCTAACTGTGATCTTTTTTCAGGTGAGTTCATTTGGGCTAAAAAATGCAGATGACTTAAAAGCGACCAGTCAAAATAATGCGCTCAGCCCTAAATCTTTAGTTCTAGCTGGTATTGGTGCAACAAGGGATCTACTGATTATCAACATGGAAGATCACGTTTATCAGTACCATGTTTCTAACAGATATATGAAGGCACTTTGTTAGCTCTGATGCTGCCATCTGTTAAAGTCCAAGCTGCCGCCCAGTCTACATGTTTATCAGCATCTTTCATCACCGCCACAGAACTGAAGCACTCATGCACGTCCCCACGGTCAGATAAAGAGGGCTGGGCTTCTCCTTTAACCGGCCGAGCCTTCAGACGTCTGACCTCAGACCTCGGCTCTGGTCGGCCTCGGAGGTTGTGTCATCGCCCACCATGATCCTCTACCTGCCCTTCGCCGCTCTCATCCTCGTGTCTCGCGTCGCATGTGACGCTTCAGGTTCAGTCGGCATTTCCTGTTTTTTTTGTGTTTGCTGCTTGTTGCCGTGAGTGCTCATTGTTTTCCCCGTGTGTGGGATTGAAGAAGGAAAAAGTGGCAGCGAATGAAAGTCTTTTTTTTAAATCGCTTGCTTAAACTCGCTGGTTGAATCTGTGTCTGCAGGTATTGTGGATTTACAAGCGCTCAACGTCACAGAGAGGAATCAAACATTCACGTTGTCCCAAGACGTCAACAGTAAGTTCTGTTGTTGTTGTTTTTTTCTTTCTCAAACAACAGCCCACAATATTCTGTCATCGCTAGGGCTCGAACTATAATTACTTTCATTTTTGATTAATCTGCCAAAAGTTGTTTGTCCATAAAGTGTCTGTTATAATCTCCCAACATGTTCACTTTACTATTCTAAATGACAAACTCAATATTCACATGTAAGAAGAGCAGCAAATGCATTTTTAACTTAAAAAAAATAAAAATAAAATCAATTCAGCTGCCAAATAACCATCTGTCAGTTGACTAATGGCTCAATGAAATATTCACATGTGGATTCAGAGAAGAACCAGGAGGCCGCTACTTCTGGCAGAAACTATTTTAATTTGTCAAAATTGTAGTTAAATTAAATTTCTGCCACTATTAGTCTGTAAAGAAAGGCAGGCCGTCATGGGAAAACATTTTCACATTCTTATCCTGAAACTTTGATTGTTTTCACTTTCTGTTTTGTGCAACAATTGTCTTGGTCTCACCTGTCAGTGTGTATCTGCACCGGCAGATAGAACCACTCAGTTGTTAGCTCAGGTTAAATCTGACATTAAAACGTTTTTAAACCTATTGTTGGTCACCGTCCTGCCTGAGTCAGTGACGGTGACTGAGTGGAGATTTGTCCGTGCACAGCAGCCTTGAAGTGTCAATTGTATTTGTATAGCGCAGTTAACAACACACGTCATCTCACAGCGCTGCATATTGTACAGCATAAACCTTACAAAGCTAAACAGAGAACCCGGCAATCCAGAGGTGCCTTTGGACTCCCTCTGAGCAAGCAGTTGGCAACGGTGGGAAGGAACCAAACTCCCCACCCAGGGAGGGGGGCAGAAAACCAGAACCAGGCTCAGGGAAGGCGGCCATCTGCCTCGACCAGTTGGAGCGGTTATAAACTGTCCACCTCTAAACTGCACGAATCTCTGCATGCACATCAGTCACGCTGCAACACTCGCCACAAGTAAATCCTCCGCTTGTGGGAAGATTTGGTAAAACGGCAACAGAAACAGCACAAAGCGTCGACTTTCTGCATTGTAATATGAATAAAGGACAACGTCTCTAAGGAACTCGTCGACTCACAGGGATGAAAATGAATAACTGGAAACTGATTCATAATTTGATCAGTGAAAAAATGCATTAACTAGGGCTGAGACTTTAACACGCTAATACAGATGAATTAATATCAGGGGAAAAAAATATTTCTGACATTTTATTGACCAAATGACTGAGATTAACAAATTATTAACAAATCACAGGGTTCAAAATGAAATGTTGTGTCACACAGTTTATGAATCTACTCTAAAGTGAGAATAAAGTGGTGAAAAGTGAATCTGTCAGGAGGAGAAGTTAGAGATTATTTCCTCGGCAAACTGATCGTAGCTGAAACAAACTGAATTGAATTCTTCTTGCAGATACAACAAAACCAAACAACGCGACGTCCAGTTTGTTTGCAGACAACAAGACTCGGATTGAGGATGAGCTGGAACGCAACGGGACGTCTGCAATCACAGAGGAGGACGGTGAGTCGCAAGACTACTTATTCTGCATGAGGACAGGAAACCCCCCGTTCTTATCAGTCCCTTTAAAGTTCCTGTTCTTAGGAGGTTGTGCATTAAGCAGCTGAAACCTTAAAACTGTGCGACGAGCTACCAGCAACCCAGTTTCACTTTCACACAAAAGCGGAGATAAACACTCGCTGCTCGACGAGCTCGTAACTTCTCGGAATAGTATTTTTCACAGCGAGACACTTTAACTGATGTAGGCTAACAACTTAGGCTTGTGTTTGTGTTTGTGCGTCCCTGTCTGTTCATGTGTTTGTTTACTTTGCAGAGGGTTTCCAGGAGCAGGAAAATGAGTTCCCAAGCCGACACTGTGATCAGTACCAGCTGGTCCATTTCAGTCACAACTATTGTGGAGAAAATTTTCACCAGGAAATGAAGGCAATCAGCAGCGAAGAGTGGTGCATCCTGGAGAACGTCATCAGGTAGTTCACTGGCTTGTCTCACACCGATATTTGTTTTATGTGTTTCGATTTTTCACTTTCAGAACCTTCTGTTATGCTTTTGAAGCCTTTCTTGAAAACACAATATTCCAAAAGTTTGACCAAACTTTTTGTTGCCATACTTACAATCAGTTTTATGACCGAGTAGGTGTTCACATAGAAGGGATTTGACAGGATTGTGGCTCAACACAGCAAATGAGACAAAAAGACTAAAAGACAGCAAGTGTTGTAGGTCAGATAAACAGAAATCCATGACATCTGAAGTAATAAAAGAGTAACAGAAATATTTACAGTGTAGTGAC
>NW_007578774.1:188123-196179 GCF_000690725.1 Stegastes partitus
GTGGATGAAGCCTCATCTTGGACTAGTTGGACTGGTTGAAAGTTTATTACATGAAACTGTTGAATTCAAACCTAATGCTGTATATGTGTTTGTCCTATGTACAACAGTAAATTAGCCGTTATTAGTTAGTAAAAAGTAGTATTGGTTCTGTAATTTTACATACATTTGTTTAATAAATGAGAGATTTTTATCAAAAACACAACAAAAGAAGTGGAATAAATGTGTTTTTATCTGCATATAATACCTGTAAGCAGTCATCATGTGGAAAAACAGAGTTTTATCTATTTATTCATCTGTTATCATTGTTGTTATTATAAATAATTTAAATGT
Source organism: Stegastes partitus (assembly GCF_000690725.1). Lineage (NCBI taxonomy): Eukaryota > Metazoa > Chordata > Actinopteri > Pomacentridae > Stegastes > Stegastes partitus. The sequence continues at coordinate 188,454 of NW_007578774.1, forward strand.
TTTTACACCTTTAAATATTCCTCATTAAAGATTTTTTTTTTAAAATACACATTAAATTAAGGCTAGAAAATGTATTTAAATGATGAAAAATTAGCCCATTTTTATGAGAGTGTTGCTTTGAGGTATTGTATTATTTTTGGGTGTCCCAGCCTACACATTAAATGTTGTTTTTGTGGGGTTTTGACTTTGCTTCCTGACCTTTTTGCAGCCCGTACAATGACTTGACAGTATGCTTGGAACACGTGTCTTTTCTCGTCGGCTGCTACTTCCCGAACCGCGACATCCAGGACTTCTTCCTCTACATCCACTCCAGCTACTTCCAGAACTGCAGCAGAGGTGGAGGAGGAGGAGGAGAGGAGTTCCCGGAGGACGCTCCCCATGGCCTGGTGGTCGTCCTCACCGTCGTCCCCGTCAGCTTCGTGCCCGTCCTCGTCTATCTGCTGGTGTGGAAGAGTAAAGGCCGGGTTTAGTCGCCGACCTCAGCGCCGAACACGTAGATCAGAATATTGTCTCAGGAGGTTAAAACATTTCTACACGTCTTAGTGACACGAGCACAGGTTTAGTGTGAGAACATTAAATAGAACTTTGTACCTGTTTGTACTAAAAGCGTATTTATGCCTGCACGGTTCTTACCTGTAAGTTTCTGAACAATTTACTGTTGTTTTACAAGTTTTACAGGTAAATTACAGATAATAACAAGTAAATGTATTAATTTGCATGTTAACGCTAAAAAAACATTCCAAAACTATAAATAAATAAATTTATAGTTTGGTAAATTATGTTTTTCATTCTTTTACCACAACATTTCTGTACATTTAGACTCTTTTTACTGTGTTAAAATAAGCATTAAATATACTTTTTTTGCAGATATTTGTTGTTTATTAAAAGGACAAACTATATATATTAAAGACTGGGAAATGGTAAGTATTTTTTTAATGGTTATTTTACAGATTTTCCCTTTTTTGGTAAATTACAGATAATATCTAGTAAAATTATGGGTGGGGAAAGTTATTAATTTAAAATTTAATGGAAAAGCAAAACAGTGAATACTGTCCATATCCTTTTTAATTTTTTATTTCTTTTTTTTACAGAAATTTTGCACGCAATTTTAATCTGCTTTTTTTTTTTTATTTAGTATATTCATAAATATATTAAGAACAAAAAAAAAAGGGAATTTCTCTGTTTTGTTTAATACAACCTACCAAAGTCAGTAGAGTAACGATTAGTCATTTATTCTTTTACAACATGTGACCATAAAATGACTGTTTTATCCGATTTAAATCAGCTTAATCTATTTTTTTTAACAGATATTTGACATTATTTTGCTCGTTTTCACAGTTGTTGAACGTTGCTGTAGTTTTTTAACAGATTTTTTTTGCCACTTTTTTTTTTTTAGCAGTGTACTCTTATTACACTTTTCAGTGAAACTTTTACTTGTGTTGTTGTAACTTAAGGAGTCTTATATTGTTTCTTCTCTTCAGCAACTTCTGTAAAGTTTATTGTGAATTATAGTTTGTTGATGGCAAAATCAAATCTCCGTTCCGTCCAAGGTTCCTCTTAGATAGTTCATTGTTAGGATTGGTTGATTCTTCTGTGAGTACATGTGCACAGGATGGAGGTCGCTTACCTGAAATGTGTCCTTTAAACTCACCAGAAGGGTTTTACAGCGTGCAGGACTTCACCAACCACAATGAACTGCTGGTTTGCTTCAGTGGGACTGTGTTGATTGTGTTGGATCTTAGCTTCATCACTCTGGGAAATCTTGGACTTCTAGAGTTTATAAGGTATTAACAAGGGGTGTCCCCGTCCCAATCTGATCAAGGCAGTTTTTAACCGATCAATATCCACACCAACCTGACTTTGTTTACCCTTTTTTTGTCTGGTGTCATGAATTTGAATAGTTTTCTTGACAAATGTAGAACTAATCAATGTGTATATTGTGTATTTGTCCTGTGCTGATATTGCTACTGTCAGCCAGGAATAGATGATCCAGCTCACAAATGGAGCTAGGACGTAGAAACACTAACTTTGTAGCTCTCAGCTTTATTCAACACCTGGCTGGATGTCATTAAGCATCACAGAAATCTTTGTCCTGGTGGCGGCTTGTCAACAGATAACTGTATTAAACAGTGAGAACAGCCAGATATTACCACTAATCTACCATACTTGAAGCGTGTGTTATCCAGGAAAACTCTATCTGATTGGTGACTGGGTATCAGCAGATACTGTGAGAAATAAATTGAATTGGCCAAAAAAATCTGAACATCCTTAGTATAAATCCTAATTTCAGAATCAGTCAGGTAAATTTATATGAGGTCTTATGTGTTAGTTTATTTTTCTCTGCTCCTGCTTTGAACAAAGTTATTTAATTTTTGGTGTCCTCTGATACCTGACACTGGTGATACACACTTCAAGTAGTGTGGATTAGTTGTAGTACCTGGTTACGCCACCAGGTGGAGCCTTTTACTGAAGCAACCAGAGGCAGTTCTGTGTTTGGTGTCGAACCCACAGACTGTATGAGATGTAAGTCCTCTTAGTCAGGGCATCTTATGAGATTTTTTCACAAATCTGCCAACTAAATCGTTACCAAACAATTTCTTCACCAATGTGTTTGTAAAGGTGTGGCTTAAAATGTTGAAGTTCAACTCCCGTGGGAAACCCTGAAAAAAACCTGCTCAAGTTAGGGTACCGAGTTTTTAGTTGGCAGATGTTGATATTTTTCCCGTACTACATGCGGCAAAACAAAGACGGACAGACTGAAGTCAATCAAGCTTTTCTTCCCCCTGAATAATCCCAGTTTTTTCCAGATATCATTGGAGGAGATTGTGGAATATCCAGTCCTTGACATCAGCCAGAAAGTCATGTAACAGCACTAACTTGTGCTGAGACTGAATCTCTGGCTGACTTTTTTTTTTTTTTTCTTGAACATGTTTCCATCTTTCTCTTTGTCTCTTCAGTCTCTTTGTCATTGCAAACAAAACTCACAAAGGGACCAAAATCAGCTACATGGTCGTCTGTCTCTTGACATAGCCTGAAGCCCAGTTCCTACTGAACAAGGTTCAGCAGCCTTAATAACCTTATTTATAGCTCTGTGTGAAGTCCATGTTCATTTCCGTGTCTCGCTTTAGATTGTAAATAAATTTGATGACTACCTGTAGACTATTAGACTGGTAACAGGGCGACTGTGTACATGTTTTAATTTAAAATAAAGTAGCATTAAGTCTTCAGATTCCTTTAACTCATTGCAAAGAAGCACTGTTGCCTCGCAGCAAGAAGGTCGCCGGTTCGCGTCCCAGTGAGGACACCTGTGATCTTTCTGTGTGGAGTCTCCATGTTCTCCCCGTGCACCGTGGGTTCTCTGGCTTCCTCCCACAAGTCCAAAAACATCCTTCCATCCATCATCTCTACACCTTAATCCTCAACAGGGTCCTGGGGGGCTGGAGTCTATCCCAGCTGACTCAGGGTGAAGGCAGGTTCACCTGGACAGGTAACCAGTCTATCACAGGGCTACACTTAGAGACAGACAACCAAGCACACTCACATTCACACCTACGGACAATTTACAATCACCAATTAACCTCAGCATGTTTCTGGAATTAACCTCAGCATGTTTCTGGACTGTGTGGGAGGAAGCTGGAGAACCCGGAGAGAACCCACTCTGCACGAGGAGAACATGGAGACTCCACGCAGGAAGATCCGGGACGCGAACCGGCGACCTTCTTGCTGCGAGGAAGGCAACAGTGCTATCCACAGAGCCACTTTGCAGCCCCTCGTCCAGAAACATGTTGAGGTTAATTGGTGATTCTAAATTGTCCGTAGGTGTGAATGTGAGTGTGCTTGGTTGTCTGTCTCTAAGTGTAGCCCTGTGATAGACTGGTTACCTGTCCAGGTGAACCTGCCTTCACCCTGAGTCAGCTGGGATAGACTCCAGCCCCCCATGACCCTGGTGAGGATTAAGCGGTGTATGGATATTGGATAGACGGACATTGCAGAGAACAAAAACAGTACCTGCCAAGCAATTTGTCTTTTCTTAATGTTTTATTTTCATCAAGTATTTTGTCTTCAAGTGATAATACACAACAATTTTTGCAGCATTCATCATAAAATCTTGATTTATAAAAAATATATATATCAGGAAACAAGGCAGATTAGTTTGATGTTAAATGTCAGATCTGTAAAAATATAGTTACTGCAGTGAAATTACAAAGTACACGAAACAAACACATTCATCATTTGACTGGATTGCATATCTTTACCTTTGTCACTTTTTTCTGAGTGTGCTGATAAATGTGTTTAAAAATGTTCAGCAGTTGTTTAAAACACTTAACAAACTCAAATAGATGTGAACAGTGCAGTTGGTCGGGGACTACTTTCAGGTGCGGATTAATACACATCTGATGTTTTTAGAAGCAGGATGACGGATTTAGTTAAACTGCAGTGTGAGTTGGTGGTGGTAACAGCCAAGGTCACTGGAATCAGGCTTTTCATTGAATTTGCTCACAATAGCAAAAATCTAGAATATCATTAGGATGTTTTAATTAGTTGACAAGTCACTCCTGCTTTGGTTTTCTCCTCCGGCACAGTCGAAGGCAGAGGAATCGTATGGATCCTACTACAGCGGCCGTGAGCATCAAGAAGATTGCCAAGAAAAAGCATAAAACGTCCACAGAGTAATAGACGTACCAGGGCAGCTTATACGACTCAGTGCGTAAATGGGAGGCTCCTTTGTGCCTAATGACAAACTCGATCCAGTAAATCGCGGCGTCCAGAGGATGGATCGGTTTGTCCCGATGGAGAGCCGACAGACGCTTCATGTTGTTCCTGTAGGACGGATTGTGAATAACTTCTCGTAACGTTTCCAGAAAGCTCTGGCGGTTGATTTTAATCGCCTCCACCATCTTGCCGACTCCGCGAGTTTCCAACCTGAGAACGTTTTCGAACTGGTCGAACTGCAGCGGGATGCCGACGATCGGCACTCCGTGGTACATGGCCTCGTAGATGCTGTTGGTGCCGCCGTGGCCCACGAAGGCTCTGACCTTCGGGTGACCCAGCAGGTCGTTCTGGGGCATCCACTTCACCAGGAGGGTGTTGTTGCCCACGTTGTCGGGGCGCTCGCCGGCGTGCCTCCATATCACCTTTTGGGGAAGTTGAGCAAATGCAGCTGCGATTTCTGAAGTGATCTCCAGCGGCAGACCTTTGACCAGCGTCCCCAGAGCCATGAGGACGACGCCATGATCTCCAGAACTCTCAACAAACTCCTCCAGCTCTGACGACAGCGGCTCCGATGGTTTGCACTGGAACCCGCCGATGTAGACGACGTTGGGCATCGTCGGCCGCGGGAACTCAAACACAAAGTCCACCCTCATGAGCCAGAGGTCGGCGCCCTGAAGGAGGTGATAGAAGTTCACGTCCGGATCGAAGTACCTGTCCACCAGTTTGTCGTAGTGAGGGGACACGGCAAACCTGTCGATGGCGGTGTTCAAGCTGTAGTGCAGCAAGTTTCCGAATCTTTCCCGAAACGTCATCCGGTCTGATGCGACGTATCCGGAAGCCGGAACATAAGACGTTGGAGATGGAGCCACCACAGAATGTCCTTCTCCACTGGTGATCCATCTCACATTAAAAACCACCGGCAGCTTCAGTTTGTGAGCCACCAGAACTCCAACGGGCAGCCCCGGGTCTATCAGAACCATGTCGAACTTAGCGTCACGAAGCCTCCGCATGATGGCCTCGCTCTCGAAGATTTGCACCCCCACCTGACTGGCCTGTTCGTGGATTTTGGACAGCATGCCGATGGAGTCCCAGTAGAAGTTCAACAAACCCATCAAGGACATTCCTTCTCGCTGGGCCGCCAACATCTTTTCCAGGAAGGTCACGAAGAAGTCCTCCGTCTCGATGCAGATGGCTTCGGTTAAGGTGATGGTGATGGAGCTGTAATGGGGGGTGCTTTCTTTGATGTACCAGCTGGTGGCGGTTCGGACCACCGTGATCTCGTGGCCCCTGGCATGGAGGTTCTGGATCAGCATGTTCATGTTGACCCAGTGGCTGCCGTCCACCGGGAACACCAGGATCTTTCCACTGTGGACGCTGGGACTCATCAGGAGAGACAAACTCCCCACCAGGAGGAGGAGAGAAACTCCCGGGAGGCTCCTCATCGATCAGCTGAGGACAAAACATCAGAATTTAAATGTTAATCAACCTGCCACAGCAGATGTTTTTCTTCCATATAGGAGGTCTGGGACGACCTTCTCCGCCTCCTGCCCCCGCAACCCGACCCCGGATAAGCGGAAGACAATGGATGGATGGATGTTTTTATCTTCAATGCTCATTAAAAAAAAAAAAAAGAATTACAGGTAATACCACAGAAATAAAGCATTCATTTACATGCTAAGGGTGAAAACCTGTAAATCCACATCAAAAACTGTATTTTTTCAACAGAAGCACAAAAAGGTTTTCTTCTGCATAAAAACACCTCAAAAACACAACTTTAATGAGCTGAATAAGAGCTGAAGCACAGTACAGGGACAGTAAACTGCTGCCAGATAATCACTGACCACAGCTGTAAATGATTCAGCAGCAGGATTCCTTCGTGCTCATGATTCCAGTGTCACATTTGAATAAACATCCGTCAGTCGTTGGACGGGGGCGGCGCCACAAAGCAGGTCTTGGCTTACTTTTTAACAACACATGTTATCTCATTCTGCTTGTGCTCCAAAGTATAGCTCTGCACTTCCATTCCTCGACAGTCTCTTTTTCCTCGATGGTTTCTCAGCCTGTAATTTGCTCAAAATGACGACCGGGCTGCAGGAGTACATGCCCTGAAAAAACAAAGTCCAGAGGAAGGCATGTGCTGAGCATGTGCTGGTCTTGCTGCTAATCTGATCCCATCTGCATTCAGCAGGGACTTGCTAACAAGCTAAAAGCTTTCCTCCTGTTTCCTCTTTCCAGAAGTGCTGTGTAGGCCGTTAAGTTCTGCAGCAGGAGAGTTGAAACCCACCTTGAATCCAGACGAAGAAAAGAATCAAGCCCTCAGTGGTCGAGTGCAGCTCAGCGTCTGTGTGCAGTAAACCTAAAGCCAGCTTATTGTGTTATATAAAGAAAAGAAGGCGAGCAGGAGGAGTGGTGGCTGTGTGGACGTCGCGAGCACGTGTGCAGTTTGTGGGAGGAAAGACAAACAGTTTTTTCCAACAGCAACCCCCTCGAACACTGAGCCGTAGCACAATATCTTCATCCAAACAGTGCAGAGTGGAAAAATAAATAAATAACTGAATAAATCTGGCTGCTGCGACTCGAACAAGGAGCTCATTCACAGGCTGGAACACAGTTTTCTGCCGCTGCTGTCAACTATACAAACCTCAGTTTAATGCTTTTAATTGGTGACACAACCGCAGTTAATCGTGTAAACTGAAGAGGACGCCTGCACCGTGAAATAAATGAGCATTAAATACAAGGTTTACTCATCTGGATGAAAAAATAGGGCATTAAATACGTAATACGTCTGGACAAAAACTGTTATGATAGCAGATGATCTTTTAGAAATAAAATTACTTTAAATAAGATAATATCCAGTAAAATCACAGAAATAAACTAGTTAAAAACATCGGTTTTTTTACAGATTTTTTTTTTTTTTTACAATTTCTTCACAGGATTTTTAAAATATTTTTTGCAGTGCATGTGGAACTAAACTGAGTTGCACATTCATGCATGAATTAATTTTATCATCCAC
>NW_007578774.1:196235-202159 GCF_000690725.1 Stegastes partitus
ATATTTTTTCCAAATTGTGATTCTTTTACGAGGTCTGACTGTATAATTATACTGCTGTGTTGTACTTGTAATAATCATAATTTCCCAGGTCATTCTATTCTATTCTATTCTATTCTATTCTATTCTATTCTATTCTATTCTAAATCAGCTCCAAATATGATTATTCTACAGATATTTTCCATTATTTGAAAGAAAAAAAAAATGCATATAAGATGGATTGAAACCCCCCCAAAAAAGTATTTTGCAGATTTTGCTGCTTTGTTAAATTTAACATTACATCTAGTAAAATCACAGAAATAAACTAGTTAAAAACATCGGTTTTTTTACAGATTTTTTTTTTTTTTTCACAATTTCTTCACAGGATTTTTAAAATATTTTTTGCAGTGCATGTGGAACTAAACTGAGTTGCACATTCATGCATGAATTAATTTTATCATCCACTGCAAGAGGCAAATTCTGCACAATAATTCAGAGTATATTTGGATTTTTCTTACTTAAGTAAAGCTCTGAGTTCACTGCTGAAGGTCAGGCGTCACTGCAGGCAAATTCAATGGTCTTGTTTCCTGAAAGAAGAAAAAAAAAAGAACCTGAAACTAAAGTTAAAAGTGCTTCTGCTTTCAGTCAGAGGCTGACTGTTACTGAAAAGTGAACATCTGTCCATTCATTCCTGTGAGTCTGTGAAGGACATGACGGGTTTCTGAACATTCAATTAAAAATGCTTGGCGCTCTCCTCCTCCTGGCCTTCGCCGCCGGTCGCTGTGCAGCCGATGTTGGGGATTTCACCCCATGCCTGCAGTTCTTCTACAGATCCTGGCCTCCTAAAGGTTTGGCCGGAACCCCGATCTGCCAGCGTTATTACAACCAGCACCACTTCGCCACGCTGTACAGCCGACCTCGCCGCTCGCCCTGGTTCTCGGCTTATTTGTACTCTGTTCCCACCGGAAAGAGGCCTTCAGCGTCCTGGAAGTTTGAGCCACAGGTGAGCAGAGATTTAAAAAGTTCAGTTTGATGAGCATTAAAGGCTGTAGCTGCAGTAACCAACGGGTCTGACGCTGACAACTTTGGGTAGGATCCGGTTCGGCAGCAGTTACACAACGTTTCTGCGGTTTCTGCATATAACCACAAAATGAGGAAACGAGTCCCAGTAAAGGAGAACAGCTTGATGCATGTTGTAAATACTGCTGTCTGTTCGTGTATTTATGTCTGACAATGTGACAGCAAGGGCGCCAGAAACTCTATGAAGTATAATTTTATATATTAATATGTGTTCATACCCTCGCATTAAAGAGAAGGCAAAATTCACAACAGTCACTCAAATAACAAGAAACTGAAAAAAGTAATAATAAATAAAAATGTACAAAATTATAATTTAGTGAAATAAGACATTGCTTTGAATTGTGGGTAAAAAGAAAATTAAAAAAAAATTTAAACAAACTGTCCCGGACAAATGAGAGCACTTTGCTGATGAGCAGTGAAATCTAAACACCTGTCAACAGGTGCAGAAGTCTGACTGAGAGTTACAGAAAACACCCGAAGGCAGTGATTGGCTCAGAGGGTTGTTCAACTAAATATTACTTTACGGGTCCCATCATGCTTGTTTGCTTATTGTTTTGTTGTTGTTGTTTATATTTCTGTTGAACCACAATTCAAAAGCAATGTCATGATTTTCATAATTTTTTTATTTATTATTATTTTTGTCAATTTCAACTTATGTCAGTGACTGAAGCTGTTTTTTTCCTTCTTTCATGGGAGGCTATGAATACATCTGAGGACGACTGTAGTTCATATTGTAAAGTTTTAGCTAGGAATGTCCAATTTTAGTTAATTTGTTTTCCTAGTTCCTGATTCAGTTCAATTCATTTAATATTTAGTATCTCCAGATATAGTTTTTCTAGATATTACAAACTTCAAGTGTTGTAGATTAGCTGCAGTGCCTGGTTGTACCACCAGAGGGAGCTGTACTGTTTCATACTGTACCAACGTGAGGAGGCGGGCAGTTTTGTGTTGATGAGCAGAAAACATTTTTGGTGTTTAGTTCATAAAGGAACACCGTGACAGAGATTTGTACAGGACTTAGTGAACTCAGGCCAACACCTGATAAACTAGTGTATGAATCACACGTCTCAGCAAAACATCTTTTATTTTTACATCTCTTCATGACAAACCTGTTGGATTGAGGCAGCTCTGACACATAAAGTGTGTTGCAGTAGTTCATGTGCACATACAGTATTTTCGGATGCAAATCATTAGCAGTTTGTCAACACTGCTGCTTTCTGCCCTAGTTGGCGTATCCAGGAGCTGATGGCAACATGGTCCCATTCCCACCGGGCCCTCCAGACCAGAACGTGGTGGAAAGCCAGGCGGTAGATCTGGACTACATCAACTCCACCTACTCTCGTGGCCACCTGAACCCTAGCCTTCACCACCAGAGGTACCAGGCCCGGTCTGCCACCTTCACCCTCACCAATGTGGTTCCGCAAAAGGTGGGATCCAACGACGGGCCCTGGGAACTCCTGGAGCAGAACGTCAACAAGACCTTAGCAGCCTACTGTCTCGGGAAGGCGTACATGGTGACTGGCGTCATCCCGTACCGGGGGGACGAGCACTGGCTCAAGAATCACCGTGTGGCGGTGCCGGAGTATCTTTGGTCCACCTACTGCTGCCCCAACTACAACCACAGTCTCCCAAATTGGCTGAGCAACACCTTTCCGACGTACGCTGCCATCGGACGCAATGACCCCAACAGCACCGAGGAGATTGTACCAGTCAACAAGACGGCTAAGAAGCAGTACAGAGGGTACGATGTGAGACGGATGTCGCTGGAAACACTAGAGATGTACCTGAAGGACAGGTTTAACACTGTCGTCAGCGTTTTCTACGAGCAGTGTGTCGGATCAGACTGACCCTGCACAGTTGATGTGTTGTGGAAACCTGCTGTACCTGACCTTAAAAACATGAAAACACTGCGCTGGATCACGAGTTAATATTGCGTACAATATGGACAATAAGGAAGTTCCACACAAAGCACAAACACTGAAGCTATTGTAGTTAATACAAAACTCAGAAATTCCTTTTCGGGATGTCATGATGTACCGGTGACAAAGGGGGCTGTTGTAAATGCCACTGGGATGTAGAAACCTGATAGTTCTCAGCTTTACTCAGCACACTGGCTGGAGGCTGTTAATAATCACAGAAGACTTTGTCATGGTGGCCCTTTACTAACTAAACCCCCATAATGTCTGTGAAGATTCTCAGTCATCCAGGTCATGGTTATTCTCGTAGATTAATTGTAGCAACCGGACTTGCTTGAGTTCCTTGAAGACGTTTCATCCAAGAGGCTTCATCAGTTCTGACTGACTGGTTGGGGTCCCAGATACTTATATCCTAAAGGAGACATTAACACCTGAGTTTCGGTTTCAGTTGGGGGTTTGTTGCTCCTGCCCCTCGTCATGTGAGTCGTTTACTCCCAACTAGTCAGTCAGAACTAATGAAGCCTCTTGGATGAGAGGTGAAACGTCTTCAAGGAACTCAAGCAAGTCCAGTTGCTACGACTACTCTACGAGAACCCCCCCACACACAATGTTTTCTGCTCGCCAGCACAGAACTGCCAACCTCCTGCGGTCACTACAGTATTAAACAGTAAGCGGTTGGTGGAACAACCTAATACTACGGTTAATCTACAATATTTTAACTGCGTCTTATCCAGGAAAACTGTGTCTGGTTGGGAGATACCGTGAGAAATTACTTGAGTTACATTGGGGGCAAAAAATTGGGGCATCCCTAGTTTTCACCTTAATCTAAAATTATTCAGGTAATTTTTATATACGAATAATATATCTCATATTGTAAAGTGTTAACGAGGAATGTCAAAGTTTAGTTAATTCTTTTCCTACCTCCGGATTTGCTTCAAATCATTAATTTAATATTTAGTGTCTCCCGATACAGTTTTTCTAGATATTGCACACTTCAAGCGTTGTAGACTCGCTGTAGTACCTGGTTGTGCCACCAGGGGGAGACTGTACTGTTTAATACTGTAGCAACGTGAGGAGGCGGGCAGTTTTGTGTAGCTCGACAGAAAATAGTTTTAGTGTTTAGCTAGTAAAGCAGCACCATGACAGAGTCTTCTACTGAGGCCACCAAACAAGAGTTCATGTAACCTGAGACAGACCAGGGCACTAATCATACGTCTCAACAAAACATCTGATAGCTGCTTTTACTGTTTTACTTTTGCAGATCTCAATCACTTCATAACTTCAAAAAGTGTGTCTTAATCCTGATCTTTCAATTTAGTTTGGCTTCGTGTGCATAAATGTGTGTGACATATGGATCCATGTACAAACACAGAGCTGTGTAAGAGCTCAACGGTATTCATTTACAAGAAGAACAGGCAAAATTGTACATGAAATCCATCCATTATCCATTATCTACACACCGCTTAAACCTCACGAGGGTCGTGGGGGCGCTGGAGCCTATCCCAGCTGACTCAGGGCGAAGGCAGGGGCTACTACATAAAATCCACCTCAGTAATATTTCACATATTAATTCATATTTCACAATGTGTGACTGTATTGAAAGTCATTATTACAGACATTTTAAACATCTCTAGACAGTGCTGTGGAGACGGGTGTGGATATGTGAGACCTGCCTTCATACGAGCTGACCCGCCATCGTCGGAAAACGATGCTAAAGGTGAACACAGTGAGACTAAAATAAGCAGTTGTGACCAAGAATTCTTTGTTCCAAAAGTCTGAGTTAACTTTTAACCTCATACTAACATTATTGGAAATGATCTTTAAAATGTTCTTTGAATATTAGATTAAAACTTTTTCTTTGATGCGTTATCAGAACTTATCAGACCCAGTAAACACTCCCCACCTGCTGGGTTGGAGGTAAGAAAGTGTTGGGAAAAAAATTACTACAAAACATGTAATCAACCTTTAATCTTGTTGTACTTTCACAGCCAACAGCAGGGAACAGTCTGTAAACTGTGCTTCACTGTAGATCTTGTAGAAGCATCGACACTATTTACTGTAGATAAATTTACGATTGAGCAATAAATAGTCAAGGTAATCTGAGTTTAGTCTGTCTGGCTTTCTGACATGAATCACCATCAAACACAATGGCTCTTTCATTTTTGCTTGTTTTTCAGCACCGCTTATCGAGTCTCCATGACAACAGCAGGTAGGTGAGAGTGTATGTTTGTTTTAAAGGTGTGGTTGTGGATGTAGGTGGAGGTTCACAACCTGATCTCAGGGCCTGCAGACTGTTAGAAAAATCCTCAAAAAGGTCAAAACACGAAGCGAGTCTTCCTTTAGGCACAGCAGTACTCCTCGGCCTTCAGTGGCGTCCTACCTGAATGAAACCACCTCTTAACACAGCCATTATGACGCCACGGCCGTCGAAACCATCAGTAATATGCAGAAAGGCAGCATAACAGGGCGTTGCATGGCAGACAGGTATGTCATGTAGCAAGAATGAATGCCATCGCTAAAGCAAGAAACCCGATCAAAGCAATTCAACAAGTCTCCATTAACTGCAGCCACAGCAGCACCACAAACATCACATCTAACAGGAGCACCAATATCAACCCAATAACATGACAAAAATATAAATTTTACTCACCATAACATGATGATTTGAACACAAACTCCATCCTCCTGTCTTTCCTGCTGCCTGTTGTTCACCAGTCTCAGGTTTAGAAGCGAGTGGCAAAAAGAAAGCCACTGTTGAAAAAAGACTAAATCTGAACTAGAGGTCACCAGAAGACATGTAGAGACTCTGAAGTCAACTGGAAGAAGGTTCTTTGGTCTGATGAGATCAAATTGAACTTTTTGTCCATCAGACTAGACACTGTGTTTGGCGAACACCAAAATCTGCACATCCTTATAAACCCACCATGAAGCACGGTGGTGGCAACATCATGA
>NW_007578774.1:203167-205866 GCF_000690725.1 Stegastes partitus
CAGCTGAAGTTTCACAGAAATTATTTAAAGACAACATTTAACATTTAGCAATAACAATTAATTGACATAACTTTCTGAAAATCGGTTTTTACTTTGACATGAAAAAAGTCATATTTTTTAAAAGCTATCTCAAAAAATCCAAATAATATTGATCATGATTCAGTGTTGAAAAGCAAAAAAACACGAGATTTGTGTTTGAGTGCAACTTGTATGTAAATGCACTACACACTTGTGACCACTAGGTGGTGGCCTTGTGCAACACATTAAAAAGGGGGCTATCAGTGGATCAGTGGTTGATACATGTACTGCAGTTTGGACTTTAAAATTAGATTTAGTGAAAAATTCCAGTCATTCATTTATAGAATAGAATAGAATAGAATAAAATAGAATAGAATAGAATGCTTTTATTGTCATCATACACAAATCACAACGAAATTAAAAGACAACTCCAGTGGTGCAAAATAAAAGTATAAAAGACAAATAAGAAGATATCAATATAATTACAGAAGGAGCCAGGAGGAAGTATGTACAGTTTATTCTGCCAGACGGTAGAATAAATATAGATTAACTGAACTTTTAAAGGTAAAGTCACACTTCAGTCCTCTGGTTTGTAGAAGACGCTGGTGTTGGACTCTTTCTGAACAAAACTATCAGAAGTACTCAGATACTGTGATATGAGTAAAAGTCCCGCTTTCACAGTCCTACCAAGTACAGATGATACAGAAATATTCTGAGAAAATGCTTTTAAATCAGTCCCAGTGGTTCTCAACCTTGGGGTCAGGTCCCTTCAAAGGGTCACAAGATAAATCTGAGGGGTCATGTGACGGTTAATAAAGGTTGTGAAAAAGACAGAAAGAGCTCTGCTACACAAATTAGCAGTTTTATAATTCATTTTTGTGTGACAAGTGTTTAAAAAAAATCCAGTTTCAGCCTCAAACAGTTATTTAAGCAATTCAAAGGAGGAACCGGTCTTTGGTGACCGTTCCAGCAACTCCTGAACATCTAAAGGCCAAAATAGCCAAAGCTCTAAACATCCAAACTCCAGTTTTCACATAAAAAATGATTAAAAGCTCGGAAGTGTTTTGTTTCTTGGCTTAGATTCAACAACAATCCACTGAGAAAGAGTTCAACTTAAATGAAGCGCTTTGTTCGGTAGCATACAACTGCATTACGTTACCCAAATGACGTTCTGTTGATGCTATTGGTTCATGTTAAGTCATTTGATTTCTCTCAACTTTATTTTAAAGAAAGTCAACTTGACATTCAACTTTTAGGTTTTTGCTTCAGCCAAACATACGGTGTAAAACAGGAAGTTGTCATTAAACTTAGTGTTCTTTTCTTTATTCTGTGATCCTGCTCAAAGGAAATATTGGTTGAAAAGTTTGAAGAGAAAAACTTATTGTCATGACATCAGACGCACAAAGGAGCAGTAAACCTGATTTTTGCACAGGTTCACTACTAAGTCGTTGTCTTCAACAAAGCAGAAGGATGAATGACTTCTACGGCTCAGACAGATGTCAGAAAAGATCAGAACCAGTTTAGGTGCGTCCACTCCCATCACTAAATTACCGGTGCAGTGTTTTTGGTGTCTTTTAACAGTGTACTCTGCCTTTGTGCTTTCAGATGATGAATATGTGGTGCTGAGTAAACATACTTTATTACTTTCCACCGCTGACATCTTCCTCAGGTCAAGAGCTAATTACTGGACCACAGAAATGACTCAATGCTAACCTGCTCCGCCAGTTAAGCTCGACCGTAATGATCACAAACACTCGTGTTGCGTCGTATCAGATTTATTGCATGAACAGGTGATACAGTAGCAGGTTTACTACACACCAGTGTGTGAAGCAGGGTTATCTGGATTGACCAACAGCTCAGTACTGCTGACGCAACCCGGGACTGAAGAGCTTTTCCCACACCTCCACCTTCATCATGCTCTTGCCCAGGGGAGACATGGTGGCCTTGACGTCCACGTTGACTCCCTCAAAGGTGAGATCGCTGCCATCGGACTCCCGCCGCACAAAATTGGTTCCATTACTTTCGTCGTTATACATCTGCTTGTACAGCTTCTCATCGCACTCGGTGCCCTTGGGGTAGACGCCCATAGCCAACCAGTTCTTGTACACGTTGTAGTTGTGGGGCACGGAGAACATTATGGCCAGTATCTCCTGAGCGCCGTTGCTGTGCCGCTCGAAGAGGTCGTAGGTCAGGATGCCCACCGCTCCCTCAGCTTTGCCCTTGATCTTGTCAAAGTTGCACACTTCGGTCCTCTGTGGGCGGACGGTGGGCTGAGGAGGACTGTGGATGTCGCCGCTCTCCAGATAAACCCTTCAATGAACCGCAAGGAAGGGAAGAGAAGGAGCCAAAGAGGAACAATTACACGTCGGTACTGCAGTGTTTTAAAAAATGTACCGAACTCAGTAGTAATGACTGGAGCTAGTCATGTCAACAAACCATCTGTCTACAGTTTTCTAGGTATGATTCACTGTAAAATGTCGCTCTGGGTTTAATTCTATTGCAGTTAGACTGATTATACCTGTAGACTAAAATATATATATTTATTTATTTATTTTACTAAACTGCTTGTAAATAATAAAGAATGTAGATGCTGCAAACTTTTCTAATATTGTTATTTTTGTTGTAATTTATTTGGCACTTATGTCACATCTAACACATACAATTATGTACATACATATATA
>NW_007578774.1:206166-212414 GCF_000690725.1 Stegastes partitus
AAAGAAAAGGAGGGTGGCTGCACCTACTGTGTAAAATTTGAAAAAAAAAAGAGAAAAAGTGAGGATTGCTGTGACTTACTTGGGGTCGATGAGGCAGTACTTGCCGGTGACGTTGGTGATCTCGATAGTGATATTTCTTCGGCTGGTCTGGTTGGCAGCCAGGGCTTCTGCTGATTCGCTCATGGTGATGCTGATGCGGTGAAGGTCGATGTGAACTCAAGATCTGTGGAGAAGTTTAGAAGAAGAATCCATCAGCAGCACTGAAGAATAGGCGTCAGTAAACCTTCAAACTCAGCTTACCTGTCCGGATCACGGCTGTGTTGCTCGCTGGTGCACTGTCAGACCTGAAGTGCTGCTCTTTAGAGGCGCCTGATGGGATCTGTGAGCCACCCAAAGGTGTCTCCACCCACAGGGCGCACCTGAACCCCGTCACACCCAAAACGCTCCACCTCAGGTATGAGCGAGGAGGCGTCAAGACAGAAGCTGCAGCCAACAAAAACTAAACAACTGTACTTGTTTTTGTTCTCGCACCGAGACGAGCAGGTTTGTTGAGCTTCCAGCGACCTTGTGTCGGTTTCCTCATGGGCCACACCTTTCGTCTCAGAGTTTTGCTTTTGCTGTCTGCATGTTGAGACAAACAGGCGTTTCTCTAAGTTTTTGCTATAAGTATAATTCATGAACATTTTCACGTGCGTCTGCACACAAACCATTGCAATCATGCGTTCAAATGAAGCAAAGAAACAATCAGAGGCAAGAAATGGATTGAACTGTTTTTTATTCATTGAAAGCACCGATACAGTGGAAGGATGACAGAGTGCTTTTAGGAATATCTGCATCGACAGGTTTCATCTTCTCAGCGTTACGAACACATTCATCAGCCCATCCTGTCGTACAGCTCCATCTTGATGATGGCCTTGCCCTCGTTGGACATGCAGGCCCTCAGGTCCACCTCCCTCGCTCTGAACAACACCCCGCAGCCGTTGGCCTCCTGGCGAACAAAGTTGGTCTGATCCTTGCTATTGTACATTTCTTTGTACAGCTTTTCGTCGGTGTCCACTGAGGACTCGTAGGCGCCGATCGCCATCCAGTTCTTGTAGAAGTTGTAGTCAAACGGCACAGAGAACATGATTGCCATCATCTCGGTACCTTGGCGGCTGCGCATGTCGAACAGCTGGTAGGTCAGGACGCCCACAGCGCCCGATGCCGTGTGGTCGTCTTTGACAAAAGAGCAAACCTCGGTTTTGCCAGTTCGCACAGTGGGCTGCGGGGGGTTGAAGACGAAGCCACTCTCCATGTAAACCCTGAAAGATATGAAGGTGGAGGAAGTCATGAGGGGTTTGCTTATGGGAACGAACCAGTACTATAATGGACCTAAACTACAACCACCTCACTGCACCTAAAGCATCAACGTAAAAGTAGACAACAAAAAACAACAGTGACGAGACAGAATTTTAAAAAAACATGAAAGACTCAAAACAACTGAAAGGAGACCAAAAAACACCAAAAATAAACAAAAAACAGCTAAGAAGACACACAAAAACCAGTTAAAAAAGCCAGAAAGAGACTCAAAATGACCAAAAAGAGACACAAAAAAGAGACTCAAAACAACCAATAGGAAAAAAATTAATTTTAAAAAAACAACAAAAATGATAAAGGAATAGAAAAAAGAAGTACTTTAACAAGACACAAAATAAAATAAAAAAAGATGCATAACAGACGAAAACCCGTGAATCTGTGGCTTTACGTTGCAGGATGGGCGGGGCCTTCGCTCCACTCATCCAGGGTCTGAACTACTTGTTGTTCTGCTGGGGTTCAGTTTATTGACCCAAAGTGTTAAAAATGCAGATCTTGGAGTTTATTTTTGATCTAATTTCACCTCGAGCTGAATAACCAGTTGTGTGTTTGAGGAAAAGGCCTCGTGTTCGTCAGCGATCCTTACCTTGGGCGGGCGAGACAGTAGTTGGTGGTGACATTGGTGAGCTCGATGGTGCAGTTGCGGTTGGTGGTCAGAGTGTGGGAGTGGGATTCTGCAGTCTCAGGCATGGTGTCGGCTGGAAGCGACTGTCAGAGGTGACGAGAAACGACGTGGAAAACATCATTAGATGAATATTTAAAGGCGCAAACACTGTTTTGATGGGTTGAGTTGCATCAACTTGACGTCACGTTGGAGTTGAAGCAAACATTTTTTGCATGAACTAATTTGAAACTAAATTCAAGTTGATGTAACTTAATAAAATTTACTTTTTAAACAAAGTTTTATTCACCTTAAGGTCAGCAAATTATTATTTTTTTAATTCGCCAACTTCAAAAATGTTTGTTCATGATTACAATAATTAAATTTATAACTTTGAAAAGAAAAAAAACTCCTATTAAATGTCATCAAGTAGTAATTTAAAATACACTGTAAAAATATTGTTTAAAAAAAAGGTGCAATACTGTAATGCTGAAAACTGTAACACAAACGGTGACAATAACAGCAAATATCTGTTAAAAAATACATATTTAGCTGATTTAAATACAGTAAAACCTCAATTTTATGATCACACAATGTCAAAGAATAACCTAGTATTTGTAAAAATACAGATTCCCCCCTTAACATGTTAACAACTATTGTAAAAACACAGACTTTCATGTTTTCTTTGTTTTTTTGTTTTTGCTAATTTAATAGATAAATCTGTAAAATAACAATTGGACATAATTTACCATTTGTTGTTCTTAATATACACAATTTGTCTTTTAAAAATTCCGGTGTCTGTAAAACAACGATATTTCATTTAAATACAGAAAAAAACGTGCAACCATTTATAAAAATTCATGTTTTTCATTACTTCCTGTTTGTTTGTTTTTTTTTTGTTTTTTTTTTAAGGGTAAAGTGTAAATTCGGACTTTTACGAGCTATTGCGTGTAATTTAATATTATTTGGGGAAATATGTAAACAGTAAAGTTTTTAAGTGACGGTTAAATGCTGTTCTTTTTTTTTTTTTTTACAGTGTATGTTTGATTGTGGAGGAAAAACTAATTTATCTGCTTCAGTGTGGTTTGCTGGTTGAACACAATTTCACTAGAAGTCCTCACAACTCATAAAGTTCGATGCTAGCTGTTGCTTTAATTTGCTCCGTAATCAGTGCGTAGATTCAGAATCTGACATGAAGACGAAGCATCGAGCATCCAGAACTTCAACACATTTAATCTGGACTCACATAAAGAGCCACAATTAACACACTGACATCCTCCAACATTCAACAAAAACACAAATTCTGCATGAATATGTGAAAACAGGAGCACTTACTTTGCTTTCTGTTGCTCACTCGGGAAGGCAGAAGGTCCTTTGAGAACAGGTCGGCGTTCAGTTTGGAGACCAAGGTGAAGCCCCGCCCTCCCGGTCACACCTGAACCACAGGTGGGTGTTTCTCACTGCTGACAGACAAACAGGGTGTGATTGTCTCAGACTGGAGCCCAAGAATGAAAGATGACAACATTAAAGTAGGACAGTTGGTCCTATAGGTATCAGGAGAGAAATCCTAAACATTAATTTGAGGAGCCACACCCGACATGATTGATGGAAGATGAAGAACAAACCGTCCGGACCGGTTCTTCTGACAGAACACAGTCGATGATAAATCAGCTGATGGTGCTGCAACAGCGTCCTCAACACTAACTGATGCTACACACCCTAATTTAAGTTTCGCAAGCAAGAAGTCTTCAGCTTGTTGCAGCATGTCTGCTGTAGTTAGTGGAGAGTTTCCAGTCCAACAGGCCAACTCACTGGTTCTGACCGTCTGTAGATCGTCTACGGCTTCAAGGGTCGATGCAAAATGTCAGCAAATTACAAAAATATGAGTCAAAAAATGACTGCAAAAATAAGGAGACTAACAAACTGAACAAAAAAGAGGCACAAAGCAACTGGAAGGAGAGAAATATGAATCCTGCATGACACAAAATAAGCAGCAAAATGACCACAAATAAATATTAGAACCCTGCAGAGACACACAATGACCACAAAGACCACAAAATGATGCGATTATAGACTTGTTTCTTCATCATAGTCCACAGGTTCTTGATGGGTTTAAGTCAGGATTTTGGGGAGACCAGTCCAAAACCTTCATTCCAGCCTGACGGAACCATTTCTTTACCACGTTTGAAATGTGTTTGGGCTCATTGTCTGGTTAGAACATCCAACTGTGTCCAAGATCAACCTTCTGGTGGTAATTTTAAGTTTGAACGTGGAGGTGATCCTCCTTCTGCATGATTACATTTCATATGAAGCACCAGAACAGCCCCAGAGCATGATGCTGCCACCTCCATGCCTGATGGTAGGTTTGGTGTTCTTGGGGTTAAAGGCCTCACCTTCTCTCCTCCAGACATGTTTCTGCTCAGTGTTTGTTCCATGTGAGCACAGAACTTTCCTCCAGAAGGCCTTTTCTTTGTCCATGTGATCAGACTTTAAGGTTCTGCTTCTGGAGGTAGAACTTCCTTCTTCATCAGCCTCTCAGCTCATGTTGATGTCAGACCCTGTGGACACAGCTGTGTTCCAGCAGCTTCTGATTCGTTCAGAGCTGCTTTTTGGTCTTTCTTGGTTGACTCTTGACCGTCCTGACCAGTCGTCCCTCAGCAGCAGGTGATAGTTTGGGTTTTGCCACAGCTGTACCATGAACGTCATACTGAGATACGATGGTTTGTACAGAAGAACTTGGGATCTGTAGCTGCTTTGAAATGGCTCCAAGTGACTTTCCTGACTTGTTACGATCAATGATTTGCTTTTCCAGATGGTTGCTAAGCTTGTCAGACTTCCCCACTGCAGTGTTTGTGACTGAGTCCAATGAGTGGGCTCTGTTCACATTGGCTCAGAGGAGTCAGCAGCTGTAGTGAACTGTAAATACCCATTAAGAGGCCATGTCACTTACAAACTTTAAAACCACTTTCTACATCACCCAAACTGATCATTCAAGTTGCTGTATGTATATTTTTTAACCCAGAAGACTCGTCATACTTCAAGAAGAACTCTGATAAATCTATGAAAGAAGCAAAAGGCCTGATTGTGTTTTTGTGACAAAGACCTACATGGAAACTTTTGTACGCAGACGACACTCTGTTCTCAGTAAGTTCTGTCGTTTCTTATTCCGCCAACCAAAGTCCGTTTGCATCAAGACAACGCAGAAAAAACAACCCAAAGAGACACAAAATGATCAAATACACTATCCAGGTGGCACAAAAAAACCAAAACAGACACGAAACTACGACTAAAAAACAGAAAACAGCCACAAAGACGCCGAAAATGACCACAAACAGACAAATATGTAATGAAGAAGGATGACTACAAAAAAGTCCTAAACAAGCTTCACCTGTTTAATGTGTAAAATGTGACTCACTGATATAATTATCAGCGTTTATGAAACACCATTTTATTTGAAGCTAACAATGCTTTTTTTTTAAACTTCTATTTCCTCCTCCACCTCTTCATTCACAGATTTTCCCATGACTCCGCTCACTGAGTCACGCTGATGTCCGACATTCAGGATTTAAGAAGAACACCGTGCTTCCCACCACCCTGTTGACTCAGCCCGAAAAAACAGAGTCGAGCTTAAGTCCAGTCGCAGTTTTCAGGTGAGAATGATTAACATTGACGCCTTGACGAATGATGCAGCTTCCCACACCTTCACCGGTTCACTGGTTTGTTAGCTTATGTAAGAAACCACTCAATTTATATTGTTGATCAATGTACACAAAGGATTACAGCATTAAGTCGCTGTCTGGTCGTCTGCTGTCGCTGCTCTACTTTTGAATTAACCACTCCGACGCCACCTTGTGGTCAAATCAAGGCAGCCGTGAACGGGAGTGAAATGTCCAGCTCTGCAGCATTCACGTCTCTCTGTGCATTGTTTCATACATCTTCATGTACTCCTTTATACGAAAGAGAGCTGGAAAATTGTACATAAGATAAACGTACTGTCACTTTTTGAACTTTTACAAAAAAAAAAATTAAAATTCCTAGATAAAAGTAAAATGAAGTCTGAGTAAATATTGCTGCCTTATTTAAAAATGGTTAAAGAGGAGAGTAAAGTGATTTTTTTGTGGTTATACTAGTGCCTTTATAGATTTATGGTAGCGTGACAAAGAGAGAGAAAAAATGTTGAAAAAAGCTCTATTAAATCTGGACTAAAATTCCCGACATGTGGGAGACTCTGAAGTCAAAAAGGATCTTTGGTCTGCTGAGACCAAAATTGAGCTTTTCTCCATCTGATGAGATG
>NW_007578774.1:212680-235328 GCF_000690725.1 Stegastes partitus
AGCAAACGGTCAAAGCTCCACAGAAATGGTTTGAAGACAACAAGGTGAAGTTCTGGAGGCCCAGTCAGAGTCCAGACCTCAATCCACCTGGGAATTTGCAGCTGGACTTGAAAAGATCTGTTCTCTCAAGATTTTTGTGCAACCCGACAGAGTTTCAGCAGTTTTGTAAAACTGCAGCATCCAGATGTTCTGGCTGATGGAGTCCATCCACAAAGGCTCAAAGCTGGAAACTGCAGCCGACGGTGAATCGACTGAAATCTGATGTGAAGGAGGTGAATATTTTGCACTCACTTATTTTATATCTTCTATTCATAATTAATTGACATTCCTGTGTTCTGCTTCAATCTGGATTATGATTGTCTGCATTTTTTAACGGAGGCATTTCAAATATGTTCAAAATAAACGTACTGAAGAGTCTTTAGAAGATACACAGAAAAGGTAGATTTGAATTTGACCACAAGATGGTGCTAAAATTTCACAAATAACAGAAAGCTACTCGGTTTGTCCCCGATGAAGGTTTAAACCAAAAGGATTGGAGATGTACAAGTATAGACATGTTACGACCCGGCTGTCCAGGGCAGCTGATAAAGCAAAACAAACATCCAATAATGTGAACGACAAACATGCCAGCATTCAGTCAGTAGAAAACAGTGTTTATTCCCTCAACAAAACACAACACAGTGAAGAAAATTATAAAAAATATTTACAAAAACATAAAAACACATTAACACTTAATTAGTTTTAAAAAAAAGTTTGTTTGCTTATTTTATGGAAGTCTGGAACAAAGCCGAAGACAGTCCAACTGTGAAACAACACTTTGGATTCTGCAAGCAGCTCATGATGTCACCGGGAGTTTTAACTTTCTGGCTGCTTTTCTTTCACTCTGAGCTCCAACTCCTCTCAGTCCATGTCAGCTGGGTCCAGGTGGAGGTCAGCGATGCAGGACTACATCACTCTGCTTCCTGGTCCAACGGCCCTCACAGAACCTGGAGGTGGGTTTTAGCTCATTGTCCAGCTAAAAAACGAACAATATTCCCACTGAGCTCAAACCAGATGGGATTGTGTGTCTGAGCAGGAACCAAAAGTCTCACATCATCACACCAAAGTCCAACTTTCCACTCATCCAGTGTCCATTTCTTTTGGGTCCCTGGTGGGGATCTAATCTACGCTGCTGTTAATTTCTGGGGGGAAAACAGGAACTCTTCCTTTTCCTGCAGTTCCTTCACAGCGTTTGATGCTTTTTGAAGAAACTCTTTTGAAATGTTCTGACCTTTGTGTCTTAAAGCAATAATGGATTGTTGTTTCTTCTTCTGGTCCGCAGAGACTGACAAAATAAATTAAATATGTACCGCTTTGAGTGGAGCCTTTAAAACCCTCATTTGTTTGTTAGAATGTACGGTTAGGGCGGAATAAACCTCAAAAAACGGAATTACTTTGACAAAAAAAAAAAGAGTTTTTTGGTGGAGTAAATCTTTAAAATGACAAGTACCTTCACAAAATACAGCATTCTGGGTGGAATAAACCTTTAAAACAGCATGTTAGTGGAATAAGTGTCTGAAACTATCACTACTTGGACAAAAGTAGTTTTTTTTGGGTTGACTCAACCTTTTAAATTATAAGTCCTTGGACAAAAAGTCGTATTTTGGGTGGAATTAACCTTTAAAACTTTAAAATCTTGGACAGAAAACAGTATGTTGGGGGAGTAAATGTCTAAAACTATAAGTAATTGGACAGAAAGTGGTATTTTGGGTGGAACAAATGGTTGAAACTTGTGCTCGTTAACAGTCGTGTGACTTGGCGGTGGAGCTGCAGCCTTCTCTGCTGCATGAAGACAGTGTTGCTTCACTTGAGCTCGTTCAGTTTTGTTCTAAATGAACAAAATAGCACAAAAAAACAAACAAACAAGAAAAACCCCCGAATGAGCAGGTTTGTCGAAATATTTGACTCTATGAGATATAAAAACTAGAAGCTTGTCAGTCAGTGCACCAAATCCCACAGGACGAGTCAACGTCGCCTCTAAAGCTGCATCACACACATGGAACCCTGTACAGAGGCTGTATTGGTGTTGTAATGCTAGAATGTGCAATAAGCAGAGCACGACCTGGATAGTTCTCATTTTCTAAAACTAATCTAACACAACATTGTATTGTCCTTTTTAAGTTCATCGTCATTTTTAAGCGTTTGTGCAAGAATCACGTACTTTTTCAAGAAGTTGTTCAAAACCATAGACTGTATAAAAGATGGACGTAGCTTCCGTGAGAACATGAAGCCAGGGTTTTGCTACTTCCTGGTTGACATCTTGGATTTTTGGAGCCAGTGACGCAAAAATCGACGGATTGAGAGGCGGGCCCTCTCTGCCCGCCCACATTTACCGCCTTCTGCTCGCTTCGTCTGCATCGTCGCTGCCGACTGTCAATCAAGCCAGCCACGCCCCTTGCCCCGCAACATGTTGACCATTTTCTAAAAATTCAGTATTGATTTATTTTCAGATTGACCACCTGATCTCTGGATTTGACCATGAAAACTAATAAGAAAACAATCCTGAGCTGTAGGAATGCAGAATTTCATGATCTGTGGTCACTTCTTTTCCAATTCCAGTCTATGGGAGCCAGGGCTTTGTGGAGCCAGCAGCTAGTGGACGTAGTGATATTGCAGGTTTTTAACACGTCCAGGTTGGCTTCATTTTTCAGGGCCGGTTGCTACGTCCATCTTTTATACAGTCTATGTTCAAAACAAATTAATAAATTATCAGAATAGTTGGGGAAAGTTGACAACGAATCGATTAATTGCTGCAGCTGTAGCGTTGATAGACACTCAGTGCTTGCTGCCAGTTTGGGTCCTTTTGTGGGGTTTGTTATAGAAATACTTATTATTGTGCCAAAGCATGAAAGCAGAAGCTCAGTTCAGAGTCATTTCTGAGGGAACATGGCCCCAGCAGCGATGGACGTCAGGCCCGTCTTCTCTGCTATCCAGCTGTTGTAATTGGTCACTCTGGTGTAAACGCCGGGTCGGCGCTCCTTTGCACAGCCGTCGCCCCAACTGATGACCCCGAACAGGAAGAACTTGTTGTCGGCTTGGCACACCAGAGGTCCTCCTGAGTCGCCCTGGAACAAACAAACGAGCAGTTTTAGCAAACTGTTATGTAAAAGTAAAAATCAAAATCAAGCCCGGGCGTGTGCAGAAATACCTCGCAGGCATCCTGGCTCCAGTCGGGCCGCCCAGCGCAGAACATGTTGTCGGTGATCATGTTTCCATAATAATCCTTTTCTCGACACACGTCGTCAGCGATGAGGTTCACCAGAGCCTCCCTGAGATACTGAGACTTATACCACAAACCTGCAGGCGAAAACACGATGAAAACACTTCATAATTAATATAATTAAAGCAGGAACGGTCCATTATGTGCACTCAGGTGTTGTAATAGGAGCAGTTCTAAGGTGCTCTGAGGCTCTTTTCCACACTTCAGACCTGTTTTCCACTATATTCAGTTATCTAACGGCGGTAATTACTGTTTATTTTCTTAACAACAGTATGAGCGTGTATTTTTAGAGTTGAATAGATTTCAAACAGCAGAACTTAAATAGTTAGATTATGAAAGAAAAATCTGCACTGAGTCAGCAGAAACTATAATGACTGCAACATGCATGAAGCAGCAAAAACCCAGCGAAGCCTCGACAATTAGCTGAAAGAAATGGATCAGCTGTTATAAAGTAAGGCCCATGCAGATGTACTGCATTGTTTCTGACAGCCAGCAGGGGGCGACTCTTCTGAAGTCAGATTGTATAGAAATGTATGAGAAAATAATCCTATTTCTCACTTAGTTTGTCGCCTCAGTAATCATTCTCCTGATGTGTTTATGGTCTCAGTTGCTACGTTCAAGTCTTCTTCAGCCCAGCGAGGTGTTCGTTTAGTAAACTATGGTCCCATTTACAGTAAAATAGACGATAAAGCAGCACAGAAACACAAGCTAAAGGCTTCACAGAGGCACTGGAGTGGTATCGATCTCCTCGTCTCAGTCTCGACAGCAAATAAAGGCATTTGCCAAAATGTCAAACTTCTCCTTAAGGTCACACATAATAGTGTTTGTTTTTGAAGAAAACTGTTCCCAGCATTGATCAAAATAGAGAAGCTCCACAGAGGAAGTTAAACTGCTAAAAGTAACAAAGAAATGGTTTAAATAATTATTGAAATGATAAGACTACACGGTTAACCAAAAGTAAGCAACAGTTAACTGAGAGGAACTGATAAGATCTTCAGACAGGTAATACGAGCTAGTCATACTCTAGAAATCATTTAAACAGGTAGCTAAAGAAACAGATACATAGATGGGCTAAATTATGGAAATAGCTAGCTCAATACTTAGCATTGGTAACTAGCTAAAAGTAATAAGTAGCGTACGTGATAATAAGTGGTAAGGGATAAATAGATAGAACGATAGCTAAATAGTTAGCTGTAGGTAATTAATTAACTAGTTGAAATTGTAGCTCAATTGCTAGCTTAAATCATTTGCTAAAAGTAAAAAGAAAAATACAGCAAAATTTAAATGATTAGCTCAATGTGATCAGTAATGAATCCAACTGGCAGTAATGGATAAATTACTTCAATAGTTAGCTCCACGGTTAGCTTAAAGCTAAAAGTAGTATATAACTGAATGCAATGAATAAAGTCTTTAAACACTAGCTAACGCTAATGGATGAATGATTACAAAAGTTAGAGCAATGATTTGGATTAATTAACTAAAAGTAATGAATAACTGAATACAACCAATAAATTCTTTAAATAAATGAATAAAAGATTAAACTATGTAGCTAAAGATAACAGACAAATGGCTAAATTGTCAGCTAATTGGTGGAATGGTTCATAATGTAATGGAGCGGGACCATAGTCTTTGGTCTGGGTTTTGGTTCAGTTGTCTCGTGGAGGCGTCCATGTGCTTCCTACTGTTGATCTACTTTGCTTTCAGACAGAGCAGCATCACTCAGAGGACTTTCCTCACCGTAGTTTTCTTTCCCGTATCCAGCGATCTCACAGGTGACGTCGGGCTGGAGGTTCTGCTGAGGCGGCGGCAGGCAGACGGGCCTCACCGAGTCGGACTCCTCAGCACACTGGCCTCCTCGGGCCTTCAGCTTCAGCAGGGCTGCAGGTAATCACACAAGATCACTGCTTTAAATGGGTTCCAGCATCAGCAAGAAGAGCTGCAGAAAGGTTTCCAAAATTCACGCCGTACTTTGTGTTTGAGTTTGAATTTGACTTATTTTGAGCTGGAGTAGTTTTTATTTTACTTTCTTTGTGGTTCCATCTAAAGACAGGTGCTGAGAGACCAAAACTGTGATGCCCATTGGTCGATTGCAGCAGAAACACCAAAGAACACAACCTCAAACAGGCGTTTAACCCTAAACTGAGGTGGTTTTAAAGAGAAATAACTGAGTTTCGAGCGTCTTTATCTTGACCGTCTGTGGGATGGTTGTTTATGAAGCGATACAAGCTGAAACGTGGGGCTTTTTTGGGGTTGGGTTTGGGGTTGTTTTGTTTACTAGTTCCCAGAGTATTTTGTGTTGTTTTCAGTCGAGGTAATGTGTTCATACCGATGTCATTGTTGAAGTTTCCCTCGCTGTTGTCGAACCCTTCGTGGATGTGGACTTCTTCCACCCTGAACGTTTGCTCCACAGCTGGGTCGCTCTCGTTCAGGGCGTTCTTTCCCAGGACGACGGAGAAACGTCGCGCTTTACTGTCAGAGCTGAAATTCACAAAACAATTTTAGTCACAGAGATTTTCTCGGCACCTGCTGCGCTTCCAGTAAGCGATCCGACTTCGTACCCGTCGGGGAAGCAGTGGGCGGCCGTGAGGACCCAGCAGCCGGAGATCAGACTTCCCCCGCAGCGGAAAACCCTCTCCTTGGATTTGCTACGCCAAAATATGGCGGCAACCCAAGGGTGGGATTCCACAGTGGCGACTGTTCCACCCACGATCTTCATCAGCTTTCGTCTGGAGCGTTGGCCGCAAGTCGCATGAGCAGCTGGAGGGTGAAACAGAGTTCAGGACTGGGCAGGAAGAACAAGAAAACAAGATTATCCAGTGAAGACTCACCTGGTTCTGGCTCGGCGGGGGCAGGTGAAGGTGAAGGTGAAGGTGGGGCAGGAACTACAAGAGCAGAGACGTTTTTTAAACACTCAGAAGATATGAAATGTTCGACTCTTTATGCTTCCACCTGAAAACATCGATAAACTCAGTCAGTAGCAACTTGACGACCTTTGGCTCACTGGGGGGGCTGGAGTCTATCCCAGCTGACTCAGGGTGAAGGCAGGTTCACCTGGACAGGTAACCAGCCTATCACAGGGCTACTCTGGATGACTGGTTTAAATAATTAGCTAGAATATATAAATAACTATAAATCCTTGTGTCTCCACCAAAAACCCAGTGTCAGAAATGAACCTTTTTCCTTCCTCCTAATCAGAGCTAACGACCTTAACGAGCTTCCTGTAATGATTCTCGGCTGCAGCTCTGCCAGATCTCATGTAAAACACATGAAGCACATTAAAGCTGCATCCTTAACCAGAGACGCAGCAGGTGGCCTCTTCAGTAAATGTTCCAAAATGGTAGCAGCTGTTTTAATAACAGAGAAAACCCACTCACGTAGGCCGACGCTGCATCGAGGAATATCACAATACTCCCACAGCAGCTGCTGGTGTTTCCACACGTAGCACCACGGACGCCGTCGGTAGTGAATGTTTCTGTTGGAAAAACAACAAGACCGCCTTTAAATTACACAACAGCCCTGATTCTGAAATGAAACAGTGAGTTTCAGTGTTGAGCTCAAGCTGTGAAATATATGAAAACCTTTGGTGAACGACAGAATCCTTCATGAAAACACAAACTTTGATGACAAAGTTTGAGCAGTTTGTGTTGTTTCACCTGCACCAGTGGAATGAGGTCAGATGATCGTTCTCATAAAGCCAGTGATGAAACAGTTCTTATGCAGTAACGGATGAGCAGCGTCGCCGCCGCCATGCCGTCGATCCTCAGACGTAAATATTGTTGTGGTGAATGAAGGTTTGTGTCCTCGCCCTCAGGTTGACCGACATTCTGCTCCGACATTCCTCCATGTCTGGACTGATTCTGGCTCACATCCTCCTTCATGTTGGACTTCAGACGTCGTCCAGACAACTATCTAACTATCTAAAGTAGCGCTAACTGTGTTCAAGTACAGTTTGGGGGCACTTTTACTTGAGTATCTTCATTTTCTGCCACTTTATACATCACACGACAACATTTCAAACAACTTTCTGATATTTTAGAGGAGCTGCAAGGTGGCTCAGTGGTTAGCATCAAGAAGGTTGCCGGTTCGCGTCCCGGTGAGGACACCCGGGATCTTTCTGAGTCTCCATGTTCTCCCCGTGCAGCGTGGGTTCTCTCCGGGTTCTCCGGCTTCCTCCCACAGTCCATTGAGGTTAATTGGTGATTCTAAATTGTCCGTAGGTGTGAATGTGAGTGTGCTTGGTTGTCTGTCTCTAAGTGTAGCCCTGTGATAGACTGGTTACCTGTCCAGGTGAACCTGCCTTCACCCTGAGTCAGCTGGGATAGACTCCAGCCCCCCACGACACATTCAGTAATTCAGTCACATTCAAATGACTGAATTACTATTTGTTAAAATATCAATGTTTGATATTATTTACAGTTTTGAGCTGTTTTTATTGAGCTGTTGTGTAAATTTGGACGTTTATACAAGATAGTATCTGTGATTTACCAAAACAGGGAAAATGTGTAAAATAACAGTTAATTGTTCAAAAAAAATTAAATGTAAAAATTTAAAAGTCTATGTTTCTACAATTTTTACAACTGTTTTATTTTTCATTTTTATTCAGTCCTTAATATACACTTTTCACCCCGAAAAACAGCAAATATATTCAAAATTATGACGTGTTTTGCTGATTTAAATACAGTAAGAACAGTGTGAGTTCACATTCAAATGTCTGAATTTGTGAAAACACATATTTTTGATACTCCTTTACTTACTTACTTACTTACTTACTTTACTTTACTTTACAGTGTTGGCCTGTTTTTATACAGTTATTTTGTAAGTTTTGTACATTTTGTACAAGATATTTGTAATTTAATAAAAACTGAAAATGTGTAAAATAACAGTAAATTATTTAAAACGTTACTTTCATTTTATTTTATTTTATTTTCACGTAGCTCTGTTTGCATAGATATTTTTGCAGAACAAATCTGTCTGATTAAATGAATGAATTCAGATTAAATGAGGCCCACCTGCAGTAGTTGTGTCTCCCTGACTTGACGTCTGAGCTCAGATATCTCTGTCTGGTGTTCTGGTCCCACTGCTCACACGGGAGTCCGCTGACGGACCTGGAAACGGTTCCTCTGTAGTACAACCCGACGCCTTCGTAGCAGAAACCGGGTTTTGCTGCAACAACAAAATTAAAAACAAAGTTAAAAACACGAAAACAGCATGAATGAAGTTTGGCTGGAGGTCCAGTTTCTCACCGTTCTCACAGTGTTTCCCTTCAAAGCCGTCAGGACACAAGCAGAACATGTGTTCACCAGAAATCAGTGCAGGAACCGAGCTGCCTCCGTTCAGACAAACCACACCTGCAGAATGAAGAGAAAGTCTTCAGGCTCAGCGTCCAGAACCAGAAAGCAGCAACGAATGTGGACTTTCTTACCTGAACTTTCAAAGGAGGAGGAGAACGAAGATGAAGACGAGGATAAAGACGAGGAAGAAGACGAGAACGAAGAAGAAGAAGAGAAACTAAAAAAGTTTCTTTCTTCATCTCTCTGAAAACATATTGAAGACAAACATCAGATCAACTCTGACCAAAGAGAACAAATGCAGCGTCTCATGACATGTTGAAGTTCTGACCGTGTGGGCCGTGCACAGAGCCGCCAGCGTGCACATCCAAACCCCGAAACCTCCCGTCCTGATCATGTTGCTGCAGCTCCAGAATCCAAACAGACTTTGCGTGAACGTGCCTGCAGAGCGATGAAGGCTCCTCGGGCTTTATTGTGTTCGCAGGCCGGCTCCTGATTGGCTGACAGCTGGCTGACAGCTGTGCGGCCCACCAACCCCTGGAATGAAGAAATAGTTGTTTGTGGATGAGTCACAGCTTTTAATCCACATCTTTAACTCTCAGGAAGCTCGTCCATGACTCCAGTACGTCAGACTGGACCTGCAGCTGCTGCATTCAACACATTCTGGATTAAACTGAATCTGGATCAGAGATAAAGTCATTAAACGCAGCATGTTGGTGGCGGCGTGAACAATTTAAACCTCAGAACATGTTGGTGTCGACACCATGTCGTGTTGTGTAACTGTGCTGGTTGGACTAATAGTGAATAACATTGGTTTCAGTGGGTTTTTTTAAAGGTGTGTCCAGAATGTAAACGTCACTCATTTTTCCACAGAATTACTAAATTTGGTCTGAACAAGAATGAAACCATGAATCATGTGCGACACTAATGTGGGTCATTCAAGCTCAAATCATCCCGTTTCTTTCAGTTTGCCTCATTTTCATCACAGACGATGCATATTTATGAAGATATTTCAGAATTTGTAGCTTGATAAACCACATAGTGTCTGTTTTTCATGCATTGAAGTCTGAGGTTGTTTGAGCCGCAACATCTCTGAAACTATTTGAGATAAAAACTTGAAAAATAAAAACACATGACAAACAAATATTCTTCATCATATTTGGAGAATCATTTTGAAACTCTGCCTGGTTTTAACTATCTGATAATGTTTCTGTTTTTGTGATGAAAACCTGTCAAACCTGCTCAATCTGTTGTGAAAGTTAAACAAAAATAACTTACTTTTGTTTTCGGGAAGTATTTCAAAATAAAAGTTGTGTGTGTGTAGCTACAGTTGAAACCAGAAGTTTACATCCACCGTATAAAAAGACATAAAACCTTCTTTTTCTCACAGTCTGACACTAAATGTGACTAAACTTTTACTGTTTCAGGTCAGCTAGGATCATTAACATTATTTCTATTTGCTAAATGACAGAATAGATAATGGATATTTTTTATTCCTTCCTTCAAAGTCAGAAGTTTCCATCCATCTCCTCAGTATCTGCTAGCGTTGCCTTTAAACTCTATGACTTTGGGTCAAACCTTCTGGGTTTCCTTCCAAAAGCTTCTCACAACAGTCTGATGAGTTCTGGTCCATTCCTCCTGACAGAACTGGTGGAACTGGGTCAGGTTTGTTGGTCTCCTTGCTCCACTGATGTTCTCCAGGATGGAGATCAGGGCTTTGTGATGGCCACTCCACAACACTGACTCTGTTGTCCTGAAGCCTCTCTGTAGCTAATCTGGAGCTATGCTGAGGGTCATCGTCCATCTGAAGACCCATTAGTGTCCAAGCTGTAACTTCCTGCTGATGTCTGGAGATGTTGCTTCAATATCTCCACATCATGTTCTTTCCTCATGATGCCATCTATTGTGTGAAGGTCACCAGTCCCTCCACAGCATGATGCTGCCACCCCCGTGCTCCACAGCTGGGATGGTGTTCTCAGGCTTCAAGCTTCCTCCTTTTTCCTCCAGATGTACCGATGGTCATTAAGGCCAAACAGAACTTTGGTTTTATGTCTTTTTATACAGTTTATGTAAACGTCTGGTTTCAGCGGTCCGTGTGGTTCAGAAAATATAACTGGTTGACGTCAGTATCAGGAATTTTTTTGTTCATTGGAGCTCAAAGATGGGCTTTTCATGGCAGTTTCACTTTTCTTTTCTTCCTTTTTTCATTTTAACTCAACAATAATCAGATATTATTTAATCTACTTGTCTAATATTGCAGATTGTGAACCAATGACATGATGAGACTGTGACAAGTTCAGGGTTTTTTATTTTATTTTTTAGATGAGATGTATAAAATGTAAGAAAAAAAAAACCTCACTTTTTTTTTTTGAAAAGAAATTATTTCACAAAGTGCCTGACATGGCAAACTTAAAGTTGACAGATGCTATTTTAAATATTTTGAGTTTATGATGAAAAAGTCTCAAACAGATCAGAGCATATAATAGTAATAATAATAATAATAATAAGAAGAAGAAGAAGAAGAAGAAGAAGAAGAAGAAGAAGAAGAAGAAGAAAAACTACTCTCCAACAGTTTCAACAATTAACAATTAATTTGAGTTAAATCAACACTAGAAATAATAATAGATAATAAATACTGACATAAATCTACATAATATTCAAACACACTGACTGTTGTTGCTGTTCTGTTGAGTTCTGTGCACTCCTGTATCCAGACTGTACCTGAAGTATCCTGATGTCCACTTCACTGACTCATTCTGACATAAAGAGTAAAATCACATCTCATCTGACTGTCACAGGTGATGTGATGACGTCATGGTCACGTGTTCTCATACCTGTCACTAAATCTTTTCGTCTTAAATGTAAATTGAAGCTGATTCATCCAGTTAAAGGCCTCAAAACAAATATGTACTTTGGGATCCAGGAAGTCTCCATGTTGAGATCCTGGTGCTGCCTTCAGGGGCCGTGGGAATTATTAAATAGGCAGAAAAACGACATAAAGGCTGATTTATTGTAGTTTAAAGCAAAAACAATATTAGTCACATAACTTAAATTACTAAAAATATTGTCTTGTGGATTTTTTTTATCCAGCTTTTCCAATGTGTTTTATGCTTTTAATTTGTAGACATCAAAATCTTGTTTAAGTAATTTTATTAGACTTTTTAACATCGCATTTAATTTGTACTACTATAGCTATATATAATAATAATTATTAGCTTTCATTAGATTTATTGTGAGTGAGTTTTATTTTTGCTTAAATGTTTGTGCACTTCAGGTGTCCGTTACAATAACTGAATATTTATGCTGCATTTATGTACATCAGTGTTCTTCAGCATTGCTAAATGTGGTAGTTTTAGTTTATAAGCGATTTGTTGTTGTTATTTTTTTATATTAGGCTCATTGTGAAGCATTTGTGTTGCTTCATATTTTAATATTTTGGAAAATTAGCTTGAAATTGTGCTGAAATGACCATTTACAGGTCGCACGTTTACATTTTTCTTCTTGTTTCAGCTCAAAGCAGGTTCACATTGTTTGCCTTTTTATTTATATTCATGCAACTGTGACTTTACTTGAGCTGTTGCCTTTTTGTTTGCTCGTTTTTGCGTTTTTAATTCAGATCAAAGTGAGAATATGTCGGCGCAAGTGCATGAATATCTCTGTGAACATGTATGTTAGTTATTTTGAACGTGCAAACAAATAATTTAATTTATTTTGCATAAGAAACAAACACAGAGCGAAGATTTCTGAGGCTCCAAGCAGCAGCAGCTTTCGTCGACGTGAGCAGTTTAGAGGTTTCCGAGCGGCTCCTGAACGCAGCAGCGCAGCGGCAGATTTTATCCTGCAGCCTCGACGCGGATCCGGCGGACTGGAGGCGGACAGGAGGCTCCAAAATGGGAAACGCAGACACCAAACTTCACTTCAGGAAGGCGGTGATCCAGCTGACAACCAAAACTCAGGTCGGTTCGTGTTTTATTTTGGAGCTGAAATGAAAAAAAAAAACAAAACGCGCGTGTGTTTGCGCTTTAAACGCAGCTGCTGGAGATGAAGTTGCCAGATGGCAGCAAGAAGTTCAGCTCAGATCACACAAAGTGGAGATAAAAAACCATGAGAAACACTTCAGTTAGTGCAGAAATGAAGATTCACAAACAAAACAAACAAATATCCTGAAATCTTGATTTTTTTTTCAGTGTTTTTGCAATTTTAAAGGAACAAAAACGCTCATTTTAGGCCTCAAAACATTAGAATTCTTCCTATTTCACGTTTTTCTTGTAAAACAATCCTTAAATATGTTTCATCAGGAGTGAAAAATGTTAAATCCAGCCTCAGTGTTCAGTCACCAGTGTGCAGATGGAGCAGCAGGTGGATTTAAGGTGGAGCTGAACAGTAGATCAGTGGCAGTAAAACCAGCTCCTGATCGATTCATGTCTGGAGTCACTTTCAATCAAACATGGTAAATAATTCATATTTCTGCAGGACAACCTGATAGTCTTTGGCTTTACACTGTTGGTTGAACAAAGCGAGACATGAAACTTGTTGTTTTTGTTGTGTTTTTTGATATTATGCCCAAAAGATGAATCAATAATCTGAGAAATGAACCATCAGATCGATCAATAATCCCAGTAAATGTGTGCTGGAGCCCTGCTGTTGGTTTACATTTTCTGTTTCTGTTGGATTTGGAGCTGCTTATGAGCAGATTTTCATGCCTGACTGTTAAATTTGTGCGTTTAGAGCTGAAAGGATGAGTTGATAAATCGATTTGACAGAAAATAAATCAGCTGCTGCGCAAATAATCAATAAATTCAAGTAAAAAATAGTCAATATTTTATGGTTATTTAAAGCTGCTGCTTTAGGCTGTTTTGTCCACAACTGTCAGGAAATAAAACAAATATTCAGAGAAATTAATCATCTGGATTCATTATTATTTAAATCAAGCAAAACAAATCAATGTTTAATATTTTTTTAGAATAATAAACTTGATTTTCTTAATTTTTTTTGATCAGGCTAAACAATAACTGTTATTTCTATCTTGTTTGATTTTATTTTACCCAACAATGAATCGATTATTTCATAAATTAAACAGCGACTTAC
Organism: Stegastes partitus; assembly: GCF_000690725.1. Lineage (NCBI taxonomy): Eukaryota > Metazoa > Chordata > Actinopteri > Pomacentridae > Stegastes > Stegastes partitus. The sequence goes on from NW_007578774.1 coordinate 226,316, forward strand.
TTAATAAATAGAATAACTGTTGGCTGCAGCAGTGATCCAGAGTTTTAAACTGTTTATGTTGAATTCAGGATCGTTTATGTGCAGATTTTACCGTCTGACTGTCAGATGCTTCCGTTTATAATTGAACTGATCAGTTAATCGATTGATCGCCTGATAGAGAATCAAGCAGCTGCTATGTGGACGATCAGAACATTGTTTAACATTTTGGCTTTGAGGGTTGTTCCCTGTCTGTCTGTTCCTCTGAATAAATTAAAAATAAGAAGGTCTGAAGCTACAACAACCAAAAACACAAACACATGTCTCTGCTGCAGCCCGTCGAAGCCTCGGACGACGTGTTCTGGGACCAGTTCTGGGCCGAGTCGTCCACGGCGATGCAGGACGTGTTCGCTCTGGTTCCTGCAGCAGAGATCAGAGCCGTCAGGGAGGAATCTCCATCCAACCTGGCAACCCTCTGCTACAAGGTGTGAATGAATCCAATGATCACCGATTATGAGCCGCGCTGCTTTTGTTTTAGTGATCCAGAAGGTTTTGTTTCCGTCTCAGTGTCTCTTTGACCTTTTGTCTGTCGGTCACAGCCGAGTCAGTCGTGGTTTCTTAAGTCCACTGAGGAGCTCGAAATTATTTGTTTGTTTTACAGAATCTGGTTTATTTTTTGTTGAATTTTCGAATGAACAAAGTGAATTTGATAAAATATCATATATTTAATCACATTCTAGTTTAATTTTCCTGATGGAGCCTCACGTGATGAGTTCAAAAACCTTTTCTCTGTTTTAGTTTCTGTGTCTGATTGATGGTGACCTTTATACTGATTTATGTGTTTTATTTTAAGATTCAATTCAACTCAGTTCAACTTTATTTGAAACCAGAAGTTTACGTCCACTGTATAAAAAGACATAAAACCTTTTTTTTCTCCCTGTCTGACATTAAATCAGACTAAACGTTTCCTGTTTCAGGTCAGTCAGGATCACCAACATTATTTCTATTTGCTAAACGCCACAATAATAAGAGGTAAAGATTTTTTATTGCTTTTTAAAAGTCAGAAGTTTACATCCAGTATTTGGTGCATTACCTTTAAACTACCTGTCTGAGCGCTGTGATGGCTGGACATTCCCATGGTGGTTAGACTTGATATAATAGTTTGAACTGATGAACGTGGAACCTTCAGGCATCTGGAACCTGAACCCAACGATGAACCAGACTGGTGGAGGTCCACAGTTCTCCTCCTGATATCTTGGCTGATTTCTTTAGATGTTCCATGTTGCCACAAAAGGAAGCAACATGTTTGAGGTGTGCCTCCAATTAACTAAAATGTTGCCAATTAACCAATCAGAAGCTTCCACAGCCATGACATCATCATCTGGGCTTTCAGTTTGAAAGCATCTTAGTGGATGTAAACGTCTGACTTTGAAGAAGGTAATAAATAATTCTCTCTCTCGTTATTCTGTCGTTTAGCAAATAGAAATAATTTACTTAATCCTGACTGACCTAAAACAGGAAACGTTTAGTCTGATTTAAGTCAGACAGTGAGAAATAAAAAGGCTACGTGGACGTAAACTTCTGGTTTCTACTGTACATGGTAGGAATCCTCAACACGTGTCGTCTCACAGCGCTGAACATAGAACGATCTGGACTCAACATCCAAATGTGCTCCTTTGGATTTTCTGAGCAGTCAGCCCACGATGGGGAGGAACAAAACAAACAAAAACCTGATAGGGAGGGAACAAGACCGTCTGACAGAACCAGACTGAGGGAAGGCGGCCGTCTGCCTCGACCGGTTGGAGTTAGAGCAGAAGATGTTCTGTCCTACAGAGCTGCTGGAAGGTTTTGGGCTTCAGAAGGTTGTGGGGAAATATTTTATTCTGGCTGAGAGAGAGGCTGGAGTCGTAGTCGGTCCCGGACAGGAGACAGATCAAGCTTATATGAAAACCTTTCACATAGTTTGTCCTGAACCTGCCGTAGAACGAGCTGAGTTCAAGTCCATCCATCCATTATCTATACACCGCTTAATCCTGAGTTCAAGTCTCCTAACTTAAAGGAAACACTGGCTGTGAGACCGTCCGACGCTGGAGGCTCTGCAGGACGTCTCGACTCAGACGGTTCCAGCTTGAGGCTTCGCAGCAGCTTTTGTTCGTCCTGGATACAGTCGCAGACGAAGAATGCAGCTGTTTGTTGTTCCCAGAAGGTGAAGGTCGGAGGTCGTTTATAGAAAGACCGAGCAGACGGAGAAACAGAAGGATTTACTGAACCTGACGTTACATCAAGGAAGCAGCACTGACAGGCGGATTATAGACTGAAGCGTGACAGCAGCAGAAGTAAAGCGCAGCAGCAGGATGACGACCAGGTGACTGAAGACAAAGAAAATCCAACCAAGGCTTCAGGTTTTCAAATCTGAACTCTCTCAGGAGCCAGTTTTAAAAATAAATATATAAAATTACATTTGTAATAATTGACATATGATGAACAGAATCATTCATTTTTGTCCTTTTTTTTTAAAAACACCAAACATTTGACTTTAATTCTTGGTTGTACGTGACAGTAAACGAAATATTCTGGAGTTTAAATCAGAGGATCTAATGACACCAGACGTTTAAAGATGTCGCATCGGGCTTCTGGAAACTATAAAATGCACTTTTTTATTATTTTCTGACCTTTTTTTTGTGGACAAAGCGACTAAAGCTGCTCATTGTTATCTTTAGTTGAGGTCCAACAAAAAAGATGTTGATTGCTTCTCTGACTTTGACAGAACTCATCCGTATTATATTTATTATTTACAGCATCATTACAAGTGTTTCTTCTAATTCTGGTCTTATTTTAGCTTTTTGTTTTTATTCCTGCATCACACTTGTATCCTGTGTTATTTATTGTCAAGTTGCTGTAACTTCTCTTCCTGAAGAACTTCCTTCAGGATGAACCAAGTCGTGTCTGGTCTCGCTCCTCAGGCGGTGGAGCGTCTGGTTCAGGGCGCCGACTCCGGCTGCCCGTCGGACAAAGAGCGCCAGATCGTGGTGAACTGCACCCGTCTGCTCACCAGGATCCTGCCGTACATCTTCGAGGACGCCGACTGGAGGGGATTCTTCTGGTCCACCGTCCCCGGAGCCGGAAGGACCAAGGTACGAGTCCGAGCGGCTTTTAGAGGAGCTTCAGACACTCGCAGAACAGGAATCTGTGAACGAGGAAAAGGATGAATGCAAAAAATCAAGAAGTTAAATTTAAAACCAGCCTCAGTGTGGATGCATGAGTTCAGATACATGAGCTGAAGGTTCACCTGAAAGCTTTTGCTCTTCTTTTGTCTTGTTAGTTCATTTAAAACCATCCATCTCCATTTCTGTCTATTTTGGTACCAAATCAAACATTTCAGTCATTTTTTTACACTTACATCGTAAAATAAAATAAAATCTTTGAAAAATTCTCACTTTACTTTGTTGCTTGTAATTAAAATGGGAACAGTTGCAGCACTAACTGGTTAGTTGATTAACAGAAAAGAAAATTATGTTAATTAATTGTTTTGTTGTTTTTTTGTTTAAAAAAAAAATTAGATTAGAATAAAACAGAAATACTTTATTGATCCCAGAGGGAAGATTGGCTTATTAAAGCACAAAGGGTAACGCTACCATCACCATAAGTACAGATAAATGATCAACAAGCAATAAGAAACAATAAGAAAATTTAAAAAATGCAGAAATAAGTAAAAATGGTAAAATAAAAAATAAAAAAATTAATTAATTAAAAATGAGTAAAAACAAATAAAATAAAACTGCTAAAAAAGAAATGGTAAAAAAAAAAAACAAGTAAACTGTCAAAATAAAAAGGTAAAAAAACAAAACAAAACTGTAAACTGTAAAAATCAAAAATGTTTTAAAAAAACGAATTAAATTTCAGTATCTCAAAAGAGAACATTTGCTGCTTTTCCTCCTCATATATATATATATCATTATAAACAGAATATTTCCTCTTTCTTTCTTTCTTTCTTTCTTTCTTTTTTTCTTTATGAGATGTCCCCTTCCGCTTGGTGACATTTTGGACATTTAACAAGTCAAATAATGGATGATTACAAAAAATAAACAATCAGCAGTTTAACTGATCAGTCAATCAACACATTATATTATAAATATTCCAGTCACTTCTTATGCTGAAATGGTGAGAATAAGTGCATGTTGTTCATAAAGCAAAAACTAAAGTGGTTTCCAGATAACTGTAATTGAACCTGACGAGGACGTGAATGTTTGATGTGGTGCCTTTAGTGTCTCAGCCTGGAGTTCTCATGCAGCTGCAAATGTGAATTATGAATATTTTGCACTTTTAAAACCCTGTGCAATATCAAGTTTTATACATACGCTTGAATACGTGCCATTTCCTCAGTCTGTCTCCTTCAGTCCAGTCTGTGTCATGATAGTATCAGTATTTCTAGTCATCCATAAAACATGCAACACACTGATATTTTAATTTTGTTTTTCAAAACCAGTACTTGTGTATATTTTGACAAATTTCCCCACTGTGGGATCAGTAAAGGTTTATCTCATCTTATCTTAAATAAAAATGAAACAACTGACCTCCAAAAAGAAAAGCTTTTACAAACAGTTTACAAATAAATGATAAAATCGTCCCGTGCTCTGGCTCTAACTATCAGTTTGTGTACAACGTGCTGGAGGCAGCGGACAGAGGAACATTATCGGCCTGCAGACAGTTTGTAGAGTTTAATCTTTCAGCTCTGTGCAGATCTGAGGCCCTTTGATACTTGTAGCCATGATGATGTGCAGCGGTTGGAGGTGATTTTCAGAGGCTCTGCTGTGTAACATGAAGCTGCTGCTGCTGCTGATGCTGTCCAGGCTGCCGTCCACAGCCTCCCCGTCCTCCCCTTCCTCCCCCAGACGGCTGCCTGCTCTCTGGTTACCTGGTCTTCAGGGGACCACGATCCAAACACTGCTCATATTGTATCTCCAGTCCTCCGGGCCGGTGGCTGAATTAAGGAGGGATTGAATGTCGCTTAATGAAAGTGTGGGACTGAGCTAAAGTGCAGCAGTTGGAACGGACTGATGGGATGAATTCAGGCTGTTTTTCTGCAGGAAACACTGATATGAAGAGAAGGAAACAGTGAAAATGATTTAATAATAAAACAGCAGTATGAGCTCAGCTGTTTTCTACAGCTCTGGACATAAAGATTTGTAATGCTGGCGATGCTACATGATGTTAATTTCTTATATTAGACTGTATTTTGTTTACGAATAAACAAGACCACACTTGCTGCTGTGTTGGCCTAAACAAGATCACGGTAGCTGCTGCTTTAGCCTAGCAATATAATGTTACTTTAGCCTAAACTAGATAAGGTTAGCCTCAAAGTTAGCCTAAACAAGATACAAGTAGCTGCTGTTTTAGCTTAAACAAGTCAGTGTTAGCTGCAACATTAGCCTGAGTGAGATAATGTTAGCCACTACATTAGCCTAAACAAGATAAGATTAAGCCAAGTTACCCTACACAAGATTATGTTAGCCGCTAAATTAGCCTAAGCAAGACAATATTGGCTCTACACTAGCCTAAAGAAGACAATATTGGCTCTACGTTAGCCTAAACAAGATAAGGTTAGGCCAGGTTACCCTACACAAGATTATGTTAGCCGCTACATTAGCCTAAGTAAGATAATGTTAGCCACTACATTAGCCTTAACGAGATAAGGTTAGGCCAAGTTACCCTACACAACATTATGTTAGCTGCTACACTAGCCTAAACAAAACAATGCAAGTCGCTGCTAGCCCAAATAAGATAATACTGACTGCTATGTTAGCACAAACAAGATAATTCTGCTATGTTAGCCTAAACAAAATAATGCTGCTATGTTAGCCTGAACAAGGTGACATTAGTTGCTATAAGTACACTAAGCAAGATAGCGTTTGCCATGACTTTAGCCTAAAAAAAGATTTCGTTGCTATATTAGCATTAGCATATATTAGCATTAACAAGATAATGCTGCTACGTTAGCCTAAACGAGATGACATTAGCTGCTGCACTAGCCTAAACAATTTACTGATAGCAGCTACATTAGGCCTGAGAAGTATTTCAGCTGGTAGTTTCCAAAAGATGTAGTTGACCGTTAAATTAGCCTACCTTAGCTTCAACAAGATCATGGTAGAAGCTACTACTTTAGCCTATAAAAGATCATATTAACTGCTGCTTGGTCTAAACAAGATTACTTTGTCATATTCAACATAATGTTAAGCATGACTTTAATCTAATCAGGACAAAACTAGCTGCTATGTTATAATAATTAAGGTAATGATGTTGGTTAGGTTAGCCTAAATGTTAACCACTAGTTTAGCCTGAGAAAGATAAGCTTGGCTAGTATGCTACTTTATGCTACTTTAGCCTGAACAACTTGTTAGCCAAGCATTCGTTCCTGTTAGATCTCATGCAATGCTTGATGCTAGATGGACCTTTAAGTACTAAAAATCAACTTTAAAATATAAACAGAACAACACAAACCACAACGATTTATAAATACAGAAAGCACATGACACTTGGCAAAGTTTGCCAGCAATGACACAACACTCCCATTAAACCGTAACCCCAGCATCTCACGTCTTTGTCTTGCAGCATTTGGACGAAGATGCAGACGACGATGAAGCTCGACCGCTGGCTGAATCTCTGCTGTTGGCCATCGCTGACCTGCTCTTCTGTCCTGATTTCACCATCCAGAGCCACAAGAAGAGTGGCCCGGTGAGTCCATGACCCCCAACATCACACTGCGACGGGCCTCAGTGACCCAAACCAAAGTACCGCCTCAGGCTCACTCATTAAAGGAATCGACAATATTTTTGCTTTTGCTTTTTCTGACTGAGGTAATGTTATGAAGTCTTGTCACACTCACAGGTTTGAACCATCAGAAGGGCTGAACTGATTCCAACAGAACCAGTAAAGGGCATCACAAAGTCAGCAAACAGTGTTTATCATTTTGCCATCGACAGTGAAGAAGCTAATTACATCCATCATCCATTTATATCAGCTGACAGCTTTAAGGGAGCTGTACATTTTAAATTCTAACAGGTCATTACAGCTCAAACAGTCAGTTTTCTCCCACATTCATATAAATGTTTGACTAAAAAACAACGACAGCACCACTGTTAAAATCTGGCTACTTGTGCCGAAGACGCTGCACGACCCAAAGTAGAAGTTTAAGTGAATACACCTGTGATCGCTGACAACAAACTGAGAACATCTGTGATTTCCAATCAGCCTACCTGCTTGAACATGGCTCTAAAATGAGCAGCAGAACTTTCTCTGTTTTGGACCGGTTTCTATCTACATCATGACAAGACTTTGCAAAGATGGAAAAGTATTCAGGAAGATCATCGATTCACTAGAAATGTGTGAAACCACCGTTGCAGCAGTAATCAGGAGGTTTGGAAAGAGCCACTGATCATGGCCGTGGTGGTCGTCCTCCGAGAATAACTCCACCGACAGTGACGTATATACTTTCACAAACACAGGGGTTATTAGTGGAAATGACAGTTTCTGCAAAGCTCAAACAGTTTGAAGGACACTTAATAACATCAACCTCTATGGACAGAGGCCAAGAAAAACACCCTGCTTGCTGTTCACCACAAAACTGTAAGATGAACCTCTGCTGAAGAACATGAACAAGAAGTCTGCTGAATGTTGGAAGCACATTCTTTGGTCAGATAAGATAAATGTGTCGGGCTCAGATGGAGTCCAGCATGTTTGGTGTGAACCTGACCACAGTGGATGCGTAGTCCTGACAGTGAAGCAGTGATGACATGGAGCCAAAGGTGTTGACAAGGTGATATTTATAGATGCACCATGAATGTGTGTTGATAAACCAGAACGTTGGCTGACCAGATGACTCCCCGTCTGGAGAAACTTGAGAACATGAGAAGCAAAAAAATCAGACAAGAGCTTCTAAAGGAAAACCTGGACTAGTATCTGGCGTGACTTGAATCCAGTAGAACACCAGTGATGTCACACTTTGTCTTATAAACGACCCTCCAAATGTTGGAGTTGTTCCTTCAAGAGTCTTTCAACAACAAACAGGAAGCCAGCAGAACAGTGTTTGCTTTGTTTCAGGCCTGAAGCTGCAGCAGTGTCAACACTGTGCTGCTCGTATTAAGGAGGTTAAACTCTGTTATTGAGCCTCGCGGTGGCTCCAGTTAGCGCCGTTATCACCTTCACAAAACCTTCTGAGGCGGTAGCTCGAGTTAATGAGTGACTCTGAGACAGACGGGGGAGTGGCCATGTTTGAACAGGGCGGACGCTTCTCAACGCTGCTCAGCAAACACTCGGGAGGCCGGAGGCTGATCTGTGCCACGATCTGGTGGCTGCTCGCTGCTTGTTGTCACCCGAGGAAACGTTAAACTCTGTGAAATTGTGCGGCAGAAGGTGGAAAAGGTCCAGCGGCTGTAATTTGTTCCCACCTGCCTCCTTGACCCGTGAAGCGTGACCCTGACATGTGCTCAGAGAAACACATTACTGAAGGAAGCTGAGCATCATGTTGAGCTTTCACCTCTCACTGAGGATTTTGAGGTCAACAGGCAGCACTTTTGACTTTATATTGATATTTATCAGCTCAGTCTTTGTCAGAGTTTGGCTTTTAATTATTATAATGGATTGCAGTTTCTGCTGCTCCACCAAAACCCAGCAGCTGAATGTATATTTTATTCGTTGGCATTGGAAACTACATTTATGAAACTCTTCAGCAACAGAGAACCATTGACCAGACAACACTGTAGACGGCTTCATACACAGTGTGACTGGTGGACTGCTGTCATATTGTTTGTTCTGGTTTCGTTTTGTCTGGTCTGGTCTCTCCTGGCCTGGATTGGTATGGCATCGCCTGGACTGTTATTGTATTGTCTGCTCTGGCGTTGTATCGTCCAGTTTGCTCTGGTCTGGACTGGTATCCAATCATCTACTCTGGCCTGGTCGTGTCTGAGATGGTTTTGTGTTGTTTAATCTGAACTGGAATCGTTTCGTCTGGAATTTATTGTATCGTCTACTCTGGCTTCAC